>NW_027394292.1:268168-290237 GCF_049309525.1 Garra rufa
ATATATATATATATATATATATATAATATATATATATATATATATATATATATATATATATATATATATATATATATATATATATATATATATATATATATATATATATATATATATATATATATATATATATATATATATATATATATATATATATATATATATAATTTTTTTTTTTTTTTTTTTTTACACAAACACATCTGATTGCTAAAGGAGGCTTTTACCGACCGCCCCGGAGCCATGTGAGGCTTTTTTTTTTTTATTATGGATCGACTCAATCTATGCTGTTCTACGAGTACCAGAATTGATTTAATATAACTCCGATTGCATTCGTCTGAAAGAAGGAAGTCATATACACCTAGGATGCATAAAGGGTGAGTAAATCATACGCTATTGTTGGTCCTATCGTCAGCATACGAGATCGAGGATACGTGACATTATCATTATTGTGCTAATGTATTTAATTATTTGCATGCCTGAAACCATAAGGCTAGTGAAGCTATCTACACTGTATGATAAATAAATCTCTTACCACATAAGTTACTGCACGTCTACGGCGCGGCGTAGACATGTGCTAGTTCGTGTTTACATCAGCCGCGGATCTCCGTGTGTTTGGACCCTCTGTTCAACACACGTGAATGGCGCTGCTTCAGCACGGTTACCGGAGCAGTTCGCGAACCTTTAGTTAAAGCTGCGTTTAAACGAGCCGACCTACGGCTCGCTATAGCATCCCAAAAGCGGCTGTCCATATTACATGGGTAAAGTTAGGCGAATCCCCCACCCGCCAACGAATTGAATTTCAGTAGGCGGGATACCGCGTTGTGACATCATTGCATCCGGAAAACAAACGCTGTAGTCCAAACGAGTCGTTCGCTGTAGTTCTTGAAAAGTGATTTTTTAAAAACGAAATATCTCCGTTTGGAGTGGACTTTGAGATTTGTAACTTTGTAGATGTTTTTTATGCCCAAACATACACACACCACACTGGCTAAAGTTCAAAAAGTGAAAAAGCATAATAGCACCCCTTTAAAGTGATTAAAAGTGATGATAAAGACATGTATAATGTTACAAATAATAACGTTTTTGAGCAGCAAATCAGAATATAAGAATGATTTCTTAAGGATCATGTGACTAGAGTAATGATGCTAAAAAGTCAGGTTTGACTCTCTCACAGGAATAAATTACATTTTAAAATATATTCAAATAGAAAACAGTTTTTTAAATAGTAAAATTTTACTGTTTTTGCTATACTTTGGGTCAAATAAATGCAGGCTTGGCGAGCAGAAGAGACTTTCGTAAAAAAAACATTAAAATTCTTACTGTGCAAAAACATTTGACTAGTAGTGTATTTTCATAAAATACCACAGACAAATCACATAATATGTCTTTCTGAATATCCTTTATCATTAAAACAACCAATAAATAATACTACAATAATAATAACAATACAAATTTACTTGAAAGCTGGGTTTAATTAAATAAAAATAAACTGATTCATTAAAACTAATGGATGTGTGATTTATTAAAGTGAATTGACTCATTACAGTCATTTATTCAGCAATCAGTACACTGGTTGTTCTCATAAGAGTTGTTTGTTCTGTATTACTGTATCTTAGCTTTACACAAATAAAAGTTTGTAAAACAGGGCCTGGTGTGAAGAATTTTTTAGTATTGATTTTTCATTCGACAATTTTGAATTGCACACTGCATTGTGTTATAACTTTCTTCCAGGACATTATTTGTTTTTTTACAGACAGTTTTGCATTGCAGCGTTTGTTCTTGATTCAATAAAAACAGTCTCATAAGAGTCATTTGTTTGGAATTGAAATAAACTGGCTGCAATGTAGGATGTATAGAACAGTTAGCAAATGTCATTCCGGTTCAGAATAAGAAACCTGCCAACCAGTGAGTAAAACAAGTTGATGTTCTCAGAGAAATACCAGTTTTTGTAGTTTATTAGCTAGAATTTAAAAGCACGGCTAGTTATCATTTTTTTCAGGTATAAAACACCTAAGTGCGTCTTTACAGATTTTTTGGTAGCATTATTTAGAAATATGCACATGATTGAGTTCCGTAATTATGCCAATGCTGTGTAAAGACCTCCAAATGCCGCTTGCCTAGATAATCAAAATACATTCACACATTCTCAAGGTTCATTTTAAATCAACATCTGTTGATTTGAGTGAGTCAGAACCACAAGGCAAAATGGACTGACCTTGGCAATAACCTCTACACAGGTGCCGTATAACCATGAAAGTAACAAGTCAGGCTTTACACCCGCACCTGCTCTGCTCGTAACTTGCTGGCAGGGCGAGGCAGTTTGGTCTCAGTCATTGATGATGGAAAGGGCTCCTCCAGGGCAGAGACGCCTCTAGAACACTTGGCCACAATAGACTGAGGTCTGGTGATTAAAATCACATCAGTACCATGGAAACAGGGAGCTATATTGCTCCCCCTGGCCAAATTACTACACCATTTTAGGCTGTATTTTACACCAGACAATGCTATGCAGATTTTAGTGAAGGCAATTAAGGCCTGATATGTGCTCATATGCAGGCAGGCTGAAAGCAATAAAGGGAATACAAGTGACTTAGTGGTTTTATGTGCATAAAAGTCAGCAGAGTCACCTCACAAACTTTCAAGAATTGAGATAACATTCCTGCCACATCATAAATTCATTTAAATTAATTTAGGAGTACAGCTCTACAGGAGATTTTGGCATAGCATGGGTTTATGTTCACCCATAGCAGATATGAAAGTACATTTAAAATCCAAAAATATATCATTTTATATTAAATTAATACTGCATACTAAGCTAGGATATTAATCCTAATTTTCTATGTGATATTATACATTTTCATACATATAAATACATTTTTATGAGTCTTATGTGTGGAAATATAGAGAAGGATATCTATTAGTCATTACTGACCAGGGTAAAGTCTCCTCTTGCAGATGGGTCTCTTACTGACACAGTCTCTTACCACGGATGGTGCTATTGAGCTAAAAATGTGGAAGCCAATTTCCATGGAGCATTTATCATTGCCAGTGTCTAAAACATGGCAAACAGGTTTGCTGGTATCAAAACTACAACTTTTAATTAGCTGTTTTATTCAATCTCTACTTAGAAGTGTCATTCTACTGTTAAACTTTCTTTTCTTCAAGACATTTTATTCTGATTTCCACCTAAGTGGGAGGTTTTTAAGAAACATTAGTCATTAGAGGGCAACACTTCTATGCTTTTTAACACCTAATATGAACTAACTAGAAGACACAGCTACCAGAAGTGCACAGAAAAACAGACTAGCCTCTACACTCATACGACATTACTTCAAAACAACACAAAAGGTGACATTTTGGAGAATGTAGTTCGTCGCTCTTTTCCATGCAATTACAAAGAATGGAGAGTAAATCTTTCAAGCATCAAAAAGGATACAAAAAAGAACCATAAAAAGCTCTCTTTTGTATTCTGTGAAAGAAAGAAAGTCATACGGGTTTGAAACGACATGAGGATGAGTAAATGATGACAAGAATGAAAATTGTGAGTGAACTATTTTTTTTAATATTCAATACATGTGTCGGTCAGACAAGCCTAGGCAGGACGACAGAGCAGCAATCATCACAGGACTATATCACGCTTCACGTAGAAAGCATCCCAGTGTTTGCTTGAACAGTTAATGAAGCCTCCATAAGCAAGAGTTAATACAAAATTAAAAATGAATGACAGCATTCAATCTCCAAATGCATTTATAATAAAGCAAAGCAAAATCCAATTTTCTGTGTATGTTGACTTTAATCTGTTTCTGTCAGGGCTGCATCTTTCATTATTGTCTTGTGTATTTTCAGTGGCAGCCATGATACGCATGGTCTGTTTGTGTGCGTTTTCATATGAAGTGGCTTTTTGTCTTGCTCAATAATTGTAACGGATTATTCCTGTGATGAGTTTGTGCAAATCAAAACCGGGCTCTTGTAGTTATGTCAGGTCTCAGTTCACATTTCTATGTAATGACAGTGAATCTAATACCATCTAACTTGCTCTCAGCTTGTGAGATGTTGCCATAAAGCTCTGTTTTTGTGCTCTGAATTGGTGCAAAGTCAGAGTTGGAAACATCTTTTTGAACACTTTTTGTACGGATGCAAATTGTATAATATCCAAGGTACACATTTCTAGTAAATGTGCAGTTCATTCTAGGGATGCACTGAAATGAAAATTCTTGGCCGAAGCCGAAGAAAATTACACACTGGGCCGAAGGCCGAAAGTCGATAAGCAAACATGGTTTTTCTTATTTTCCCCCCATGTATTTTGCCAATTTTTTGAATCATTGCATAAATTAAATAACCAATATTTGCTTTTTACAGTTTTGTCTTGCTTTTCAAAACAAAACAACAACAATTTAAAAATATTTACTAAACACTGATCATTTTTAACGTTCTAGAAGACAGTATAGCCTACCAACAAAGCACAATTTAACTTAAAATTAATAAGTTAGTAAAATAATATTCTTTGGCCATTAAGACCCCCTTCTTGATTCCAGGCAAGTGTTTTTAATGTACAAATAAATGCAGCCTTGCTGAGCAAATGACACTGTTATAATAAATGTATTAATAGAGCTGTTGTAATAATTGTTATTTCTGTCTTACTTTTTTATTTTATTTTGCAGAACAACAGTAAAATTACAATACTAACGTTTATGAATCATGACTTTTATTTTGGCGGAAACCTGCAGGAAGATCTCAGTACTACTTTTTGCTGACAGCAGCAGATTTATGAATGATTCTCATCAGGCAGATTTTCCTCGCACTTTGGACTTTGAACCCTGGCTAACGAGTTTGTGCATCGCTGTCTGAATAAATACAATTCTTGTGTGTATCAGACAACATAATGTTCTGTAGTTTATTTACTAATGGTTTAAGGCCATTTCATGATTTCAGTCATCATACAGTAACCAGCAACAACCACCCCTTTCTCTTCTCATCGAAGACATGTGATGTTGTCACGGATTGGCCAGGTTCTTCCACCTCCCTCACACAGTGATCACTCTCACCTGAGTACTGATGACACGCACCTGCACGCAATCACCTCCAGCACATAAAAGCACACCACACACAGCACTCAGTGTCCGGGCTCGTTTGTGCGAAGCGGACTCATTGTGTATCTCTAACCAAGTTCACAATACCTACCTTGCTACTTACCTGTGTCTACTTACCTGAATATCTGCTCTCTTCCAGTCTGTCCTAAGATCAGTCGTTTCCAGTCAGCAGTGTGTGTGTGTGCCGTAAGCCTACATCTCCACACCACCGGCGTGTGTGTGTGTCACGCTCGAAGTCCTCCTCTCGTCATTCCTGCAAAAGATATCATCTTCAGTCAATCCAGCTATTCATTCAAGAATTACTTTACATCTGAACAGTGATACTTACCCGGCTCTGCACGTCATCATCTTCATTGCTCTGCTGTTTGTAAATAAACCTCATTACTTTCACTTACCTCTCTCGTCCGTCTGCTTCCTTAACAGAAGCCCGGACCAAGACATTTTCAGCATGAGCAATATGGATCCGTTTCAAGAGCTGGTGGACTCTCTTCGGAAGGTGTTATTGGGATCTCCGACATCCATTCCTTCAGCACCTCCTCCCACAGCTCCACCGGCACCCAGCACTTCTTCGGCACCCGTTCCATCCAGTCCCATGGCCCGACCAGCGCCCTACTCAGGCGGGGCGGAGGAGTGCAGCGGATTTCTATTACAATGTTCATTGATTTTCACCATGCAACCTGCTTTGTATCCCACAGATTAATCCAAGATCGCCTTCATAACGTCATTACTCACCGGACCCGCTCTTAAATGGGCTGACACCATCTGGCGCCAGGCCGGGCCAGCAACCAGTACCATACAAAATTTCATCACTCATTTCAAAGAAGTTTTTGGACGCTCAGATGAGGCCATCTCCGCTGGGGAACATCTGTACCACTTGAAACAAGGAAGTATGACCACTCAAGAATATTCCCTACGTTTCCGTACTTTAGCTGCTGCCAGCGGATGGAATGAGCGATCCCTCCTTACGACATACCGGCTCGGTCTGGAACCCAAACTTCATCTGCAATTAGCAGCTTTGGATGATTCTATGGGTTTGGAAAAATTCATTCAACAGTCACTTCGATGTTCCGATCGCTTGAATTCCTATCAGACCAACACTGAAACCGCTGCTACTGCACTCCTCCGTCCGTCTGAGTCTTCCAGTCCTCCAGAACCAGAAGCCATGACACTGGAAGCTGGCAAACTCACCTCCGCTGAGCGACAGAGAAGGCTGACCCGGGGTCTATGTATGTACTGCGGCGCCAGCGGACATGTCCGTCTGAACTGCCCCCTTCGTCCAGTTCGATCCTTGGTGAGTGGTCTGTGTTCTGAAATTGAAAATATTCACCCACTGACTACCAATGTTCAGTTGTCTACTCTGTCATCTTCTATTACAGTCACAGCCCTCATCGACTCCGGGTCAGCAGGAAACTTCATCTCGGGCACCCTCTGTCGCCAGCTTCAGCTCCGTACCGAAGCATCATCTGCAGTCTACCAAATCCAACCCATAACCAGTAAACTCACAGCTCGAACAAGGATCCATCGCAAGTGTGAGCCCATCATTCTACAGATTGGAGTTCTGCATAAGGAATCCATTCAGTTTCTGGTTCTGGAGGGCGCCACCATGGACATCATACTAGGGCGCCCGTGGCTGGTGAAGCATAATCCCATCCTCTCTTGGGGCAATGGCGAAGTTATGAAGTGGGGACCTGGATGCTCCACTAGCTGCTTTCCGGAACTTCCACGTCCGATCCTGAGATCCTTACCTCTATGCGTCACGTCAGTTGAAAGTCCCATCGAGAAACAATCTATTCAGATCCCTGACTGCTACTCCTCCTTCCAGGATGTATTTTGCCCCAAGAGAGCTTCCCAGCTACCTCCACATCGGCCATGGGACTGCGCCATTGACCTAGTTCCGGATGATCCAATGCCCAAAGGTAAGATCTACCAGTTATCGCTTCCGGAGACTAAGGCCATGGAGGAGTACATACAAGAGGCTCTGAGTCAGGGGTACATCCGGCCATCAACGTCACCCACAGCATCCAGTTTCTTTTTCGTGGCCAAGAAGGATGGAGGGCTGCCGCCATGCATCGATTACAGGACTCTGAATCAAGGAACCGTCAAATTCCGTTACCCACTTCCTCTCGTCCCTGCGGCACTTGAACAACTCCGAACAGCCAAGATATTCACCAAGTTGGACCTCCGCAGCGCCTACAACCTGGTGAGAATACGTGAGGGTGACGAGTGGAAGACCGCATTCGTGACCCCAACCGGCCACTATGAGTATCTCGTCATGCCCTACGGATTGGTCAACGCCCCCTCCGTATTCCAAAATTTCATCCATGAGGTACTCCGGGAGTTTTTACACCACTTCGTAATAGTCTACATAGACGACATCTTGATCTACTCCCGGAGTAAGGCCGAACACCGCCAACACGTTGTGGAGGTCCTACAGAAACTCCGGGAACACCAGTTATATCTCAAGGCCGAGAAATGTTCATTCCATCTTCAGTCTGTACAATTTCTGGGATATGTCATTGACCAACAAGGAGTTCGCATGGACGAGAGGAAGGTATCTACAGTCGTCTCCTGGCCAGAACCCACCACCGTCAAAGAGCTCCAAAGATTCCTCGGTTTTGCAAACTTCTATCGTCGCTTCATCAGAAACTACAGCCTCATTACTGCTCCTCTCACCAATCTACTAAAAGGAAAACCTCGGACCCTCCAATGGAATCCACACTCTGCCGCTGCCTTCCATGCCCTCAAGACTTCCTTCACGCAAGCTCCACTCCTGACTCACCCTGACCCAGATCTCAGGCGTGAGGCGTTATGTCCAAGGCTGCAAGGAATGTGCCATCTCAAAAAGTCCACAACATCTACCTGCAGGAAAACTCCATCCCTTGCCCATCCCGAACCGTCCCTGGTCACACCTAGGAGTTGATTTCATGACCGACCTCCCTCCTTCAGATGGTAATACCTGCATCCTAGTCATTGTGGATCGTTTCTCTAAGTTCTGTCGACTTCTGCCTCTGAAGGGTCTCCCCACTGCCCTGGAGACCGCTGAGAAACTATTTAATCACGTGTTCAGATACTATGGTATCCCAGAAGACATTGTATCTGACAGAGGACCACAGTTCATCTCTAGAGTCTGGAAGGCCTTTTTTAAGCTCCTAGGTGTGACCGTCAGCCTCTCATCAGGATACCACCCTCAGACAAATGGACAGACCGAGAGGAAAATCCAAGAAGTGGGACGGTTCTTTCGGACCTTCTGTCATGGTCATCAGGACTCCTGGAACCAGTTTCTGGGCTGGGCAGAATACGCCCAGAAGTCACTGCGGCAACCCACTACAGGACTCACACCATTCCAGTGTGTGCTTGGATACCAACCTCCTCTCTTCCCCTGGAATGGTGAAACCATCACAGGTACCCGCAGTGGATCACTGGTTCCGGGAGAGCGAGAGAGTCTGGGACGAGGCTCATCACCATCTCCAAAGGGCAGTGCGCAGAACCAAGGCCACCGCCGATCATAGGAGGATTCCAGGTCCCATTTATGCTCCTGGTCAGAAGGTCTGGCTCTCCACCAGAAACATCCGTCTGCGCCTGCCCTCGAAGAAACTAAGTCCCAGATTTGTTGGCCCCTTTATCATCCTGGAACAGGTCAACCCCGTCACCTACAAACTCCAGCTCCCACCTCAATACAGGATTCACCCCACATTTCACGTCTCACTATTGAAACTTTTTCACCCTCCTGTTCTTCCCTCCACTTAACCTGACCACGAAGAGGAACCCCTCCCCCCTTGGTCCTGGAGGAAGGTTCCATATATTCTGTCCGGGAGATCCTGCAGTCCCGACGTCGTGGTGGTGTCTTGGAGTACCTAGTGGACTGGGAAGGATACGGACCAGAAGAGAGATCATGGGTACCTAGAGATGACGTACTAGATCCTGCACTTCTGGAGGATTTCCACAATACTCACCCCGAGTTTCCGGCACCTCGGGGACGAGGTAGACCACCACGGCGTCAGAGATCTCGGCCCTCAGGAGCGGGCCCTGGGGAGGGGGGTAATGTCACGGATTGGCCAGGTTCTTCCACCTCCCTCACACAGCGATCACTCTCACCTGAGTACTGATGACACGCACCTGCACGCAATCACCTCCAGCACATAAAAACACACCACACACAGCACTCAGTGTCCGGGCTCGTTTGTGCGAAGCGGACTCATTGTGTATCTCTAACCAAGTTCACAATACCTACCTTGCTACTTACCTGTGTCTACTTACCTGAATATCTGCTCTGTTCCAGTCTGTCCTAAGATCAGCCGTTTCCAGTCAGCTGTGTGTGTGTGTGTGTGTGTGTGTGTGTGTGTGTGTGTGTGTGTGTGACAAAAGATATCATCTTCAGTCAATCCAGCTATTCATTCAAGAATTACTTTACATCTGAACAGTGATACTTACCCGGCTCTGCACGTCATCATCTTCATTGCTCTGCTGTTTGTAAATAAACCTTATTACTTTCACTTACCTCTCTCGTCCGTCTGCTTCCTTAACAGATGTGGTTCTAAACAGTCTCTCGCTTGTAATGATTTTTGCGTCTTTCTTGGACAGTTTTAAATGCTTCCACACTGCCGACATGTTTGCTGCATCAGAGCGCGCCTCTATTTGATCGCGTCACGTCATTGTTCAGTATAATTTATTCAGCCTTTTCGCTTATTCGGCCGAAAACCGGAATCGCTTTTTTTGCAATTTTCAGCCGAATAATTTAGGTCGCCGAACATTCGTTGCATCCCTAGATAATTCTCATATTGTATTTTGAACCTAGCTAGCTGTAGGAATCTTGGACGAACAACCATAAAACAGAAATGGCCATATTCCAAAGAAACAAAAGGACCCTCTTTCTCAGTCACAAAATTGACCATCACATGACGATCACCAGATGCCAGCTAGTCTACGAGTCTCGCTAGTTTTGACCCGGCCTGCCCAGTTAACATTAATTCACGTCAAAAGCACAGGAAGACGGTAATTTGCAGGACACTAAAACAGTGATAACGGGACCAAGGAGCACAAACCGCTCTTTGTCTGAGAACGCCAAGAAACAGATGTTCAGCCTTCTCCCAACATAAATTTCAATCAGAGAAACAGAAAAGGACAGATTTACACGAGGTCCAGCGTGACTCGCGTGACCTTTCGGACTTCCTGTCCCCCTCTTCTCGGACATTCCCACACACCACGTCTCTCAATAGAGATACGTACACTGCAGAGACATTTCTTTAAGAAACAATCAGCTTATCAGTGTTACGATTAGACCAAACAATATCGTATGTTTTCATGTTTTTCGTTTATATGCTCGATGTGTTTTATGTGATCATTGGAGTTTAATCTTTAGAAAAGGAAGTTGTCCAATGTATTAGCATGCAAGCAAGATACCACTATTTCATATGCCTTGAAAGATCATAATGAAAGCAGTTTGTACGAATGAATGAGAAAATGATATTGTGTATACTGTATGCATTGCAATAGTTTATTTAAGTTAATAACGAATGTGCAGAGATTTTATTATCTTAAGTTACGCACCAGAAGGTACAGCCCAGGTGGCGAGACCCGCCCCTTTAGCAATGCCATTGGATCCCAGCATCATGGGACGTGCCCTAGCGGCCCGTTTAAAACTTCATGTTCCTAACAGAACTCATGCAAACTCAGCAAACTCAGCGAACTCAGAGCTCTCAGCTCTCGCCTCACGCCTTTCGCCTCTTGTGGTTGGAGTGTTTTTCCATCTGCGCTCGACCACTTGACTTGACCAAGCATGCGACTGCGCCATCAAAACTCTACAGAACAAACTGAAACTTCGTGACTGCCAAACTCTTCAAAGTCTCGCAACTCTGATACAGAAGAGCTCCGAACGCATCGAACCGCGTAACCAGGCAACCGAAGACCGGCTCCAGCAAACCACTCCTCCACATCGAGGGATTTCCCAAAGTACAGTCATCGACCAGCAACCAACCAGAACTTTCGCTCAGACGAGCCCCCGGAACCCCCGTTCCCGGCACTAACGCAAGTAACAAGATCTCTCTTTACTTCGCTGAAACTGGTGCAAAATACTCCCTAAGTAGTTAAAAGCTAAGTCTCTGCTTTTGTGATTTTCTAAGGTTGCGATCTAAGAACTAGTTAAGATACTAGAACATTTGGGGTTCTCTTCAACTCAGTAATTTCTCATCCCCGGAACTGTATGAGTGTGAGTGTGAGTGTGAATGTGTGTGTGTGTGTGTGTGTGTGTGTGTGTGTGTGTGTGTGTGTGTGTGTGTGTGTGTGTGTGTGTGTGTGTGTGTGTGTGTGTGTGTGTGTTTATTTGTGTTTTAGTAGAGATTAGTTTTGTGTCTTAGAGTAGTCAATAAATCATTGTTTCACTAAAAGAAGTGTCTTGAATTTTATGTTCACAAAGTTCTATCTGTGTTTAGATCAAGCTACCTCAGCTTTAAAATTTCCTAACGTAATATTTTGGTTTATTTGTGATCTTGGCCAGGAACATAATATAAACCTTTTGAGTTAATACAGTATGCTGAATTGACCACTTTGCTGGACGAATGGTTAAGAAGTGTAATCTATTAATTCTGAATCAATTTAATCAAGTTTCGAATCTTTCGATTCGATTCATTATTTGAATCATTATAAATTTGAGCTAATTAATCCTTACATAGCACAGTTCTGGGCCCGTATTCATAAAAAAAAAGAGTTGCTCCTAGTGACAAATCTCTAAGAAAATTCTTAGAAATGTGGTTGTTTCCTCTTAAAATTAAAGAATACATCCTAGTTTAAAAAAAAAGTAATTCAGAAAGCATTCGACATAAAAAAAATTTGACAGAAAAATTACGCCTATAATTTTCAAAGTGAAGGCTTATACTACACTTAAAAGTGCTATTTTATTTCCTTGTTGGACAACCAACCAGTCACACTCTTCAAAAGGCTGTCATAACTAGCAACGGGGTCAACCCCGCCTCCACACTAAGATAAAAGTTTTTGTCTTTTCTTCACTCAGAGTTGCTCTTTGATCCTGAACTGTAGGGCTGCACGATTAATCGCACAATGTTGTGAGGGGCGTTTAGTCAATGAAGCCAGTACTTTGATGAGTAGTAAATCTCCATCACGTGCGTTCAGCTGGAGCGGCAATTAATACTGTGTGTATTAATTGCCGCTCCAGCTGAACGCACGTGATGGAGATTTATGCTGCGTTCCAGGCTCGTTTAGCTCGTAAATCACGAATTCAAATCACGACTCACGACTTTGTAGTGTTCCAGGCAAGTCACCCCAAACTGCCTGAGCGCATTTATAATTATTACATTATTATTCATTTGTTTGCAACGTTATATTGTCCTAAAGACTATTTTTTCACTGTGTACCACTTGCATAAACACCGCACCCGTAGGTGCTGACATAGTGGTTTCGCGGGCTATGTCACGTCAGAACTCGGAACTGGGAGTACATCGATCTAGCACGAGTTCACGAGTGGGAAGACACGGGTTCGACTGCCGTTCCGGTGCACTTTCACTGGTAGAAGGTTGGAAAAACACGAGTAACGGGTTGCCTGGAACGCGGCATTACTACTAATCAAAGTACCGGCTTCATTGACTAAACGCGCCTCACAACATCGTGCGATTAATCGTGCAGCCCTATCCTGAATCACTTTTTAAGCTAAGACTCCTATGTAGGAATTTTTAAGTTAAATTAGGAGCTGTCTGAGAGGATTCTTGGAAGCTTTAAGAATATGGGCCCTAAACAGTTGTACACAAACACTAAATCCTATGGAATAACTCCCAACAAAGTGTGTTTAGTTATAGAAAAATGGTGTTTGGTAGTGACGTTCCTTAAAGTTACACACAGATTTTTCAGAATTTTGAACACATTTACCTCAAAATGATGGAGCCCATCTACTCACACAATGTAGCTATGAGAGAGAGTGACACATGAATATTTCCTTATCATAAATGTAGGGTTGTAGTTAAAAATAAGTCTCAGTTAGTTGACTAAAACAAGCACTGTTTCAGTAGTGACATTAAAATGTGGGAAACATTTTTTTTACATATCCCTAACTTTCAATATTAACAAAGAAAATATAAAATAAATATTTTATTGAACTTCACTTTTGTACAAAATCAAAAGATATTTTTTTTAAAAACAACAATAAAATAAAATGCAAAAATTGTTTCAATATCATTTTCAGAAGTTAAAATTTAGGGGTTAGGGTTCGGGACAGTCACAATGTAAAAAAAACAAAAAAAAGGTAGTTTTAACTTAAAGAGTTCATGCTGCCTTAAAAGTTTAGTCAGCATGAATTGTTAAGTTGTACTATGAGAAAACGTGGATATTTGAGTTGATTAAACTTAAAATTTTAAGGCAGCACGAACACTTACTTTAAGTTTAAACAACTTTTTTTTCTTTTTCTTTTTTTTTTTTTTTTTTTTTTTTTACAGTGCACCTCCCAATTGAAAGTACCTAATAAATTAAGATTTCAATAATAGGCTTACTGATATTTTAAAGGTCCCATATTGTCAAAATTGAAATTTCCTGGCTTTTTTCATGATAACTGAGGCCTAGGGGCTATGTAACTACCATATGAGTTTCAAAACAGTCAATCCACAGTAAACTGCTCACAGCCTGCTTAAAGTAGCTGTTCATTTTCACGAGCCACTGTGACTTCCGCAAAGATGTGACGTCCGATCTACTCAGTCACCGCCTTCAGTCACCACCCCCAGCACCAATCACGTCCCACCCTCCTTTTGTCAAACCCAGACAATATCGTGTCCATAACATTGCTAAGCAACAACAACACGAAAACAAGTCAAGAAAACCCTGTTCAGTCGATAGATGTCGAAACTACATCATTGCACAGGCTTCAGATCAACGTGAATATAAGAGACCACTGGCACGTCAACTTCAGCCTCTTTCACACAGCGATTCCGGTAAATACACGGATAATGTGTCCCATGATTTGTTCCAGAGTTGTTTGATTTGGTTCATTCACAGTTGTTTTCCGGAATCTGTGCGTGCTTTACACACAACCCATAAAGACATGTGACGTTTGGATGTGAGATGTAATGCGACGTGTACGTTTCACTAAACTGAAACTAACCTGAACAAACTGTGCTTCAGCGCTGATAGTGAGGAGCTGGCTCTGCCCGATCGCCGCTTCATTCCACTTTGCACGTGTTTTTTCGTTGTGAAGAGTCGCATGATAACGTGCATCATCACTACAACACTGCCTTTATGGTTCTGGCTTTTGTTCACACAGCGCTCGTTCCCGTAATTTTCCAGAATCAGCGCACATTGCGAAAGGGGCTTTACTAAAGCAACAGTTATGTAGCTTACTGCATTCGGTGTTTGAAAAAGAAAAAACATTAATGATCATTCTCCTGTTGAGTATCAGCAGGCTAGGCTCTCTCTATGGCTCAGAAAACAACAGGCCAATCAGAAGAGAGGCTCATGAATATTAATTAGATGGGCCAAAATCGACCTGTTTTTGACAGAGCTCCTAAAAAAGGAGCTGTAAAAATATACTGAGATGGATTTTGGCACTTATACCGCAGATATATATTCTTAAGGACATCAATAACTAAAATAAACCTCCAGAAATGTGTACAATATGGGACCTTTAAATATTATTGTTTCATTAGATAATAGAAGGATCTTTGTAAACATCTAAGATTTGAATACTTTTTAAATGTGCTTTTTGGTTGTGGGATAGCAGATAGAACGACCCACATATAAAAAAATAGTACCGGTATATTGATTTGTGTGCAAAATGATCAAACATCCAAAACAGGAAAATAAAAGCATGGGATACTTGTCTTCGTATTGTACCTTTGGGATCTTTGAAGCCTTTGTAAATGAATTCAGTAAGGGGGGATGAAAGCTACAGAAAGGTCAATAAAAAGGTTACAGTGCTTTGGTAGGATCTAAGCAATCAGGCCAGTTTTGATCAGACCCTTTTGATTGAGACTGAACTTTGCTGCTCTCTTCTGCAGCGTCCAGTTTATAGTGTTAACCACACAGCAGATGGTCCAGAAGGCATCTTCCCTCCGGGGACTTTCTCTGGTTTGCGCTTGGGAGAAAACTGAAGGTTTCGCGTTAACCAGTGCCATTAGATACTGTGACAGCCTTTATAAATCTTTTATCCCGTTCTTTTGGGAGTGCTTCTGTGATACTTCACGACAAATTGACTTTGGGGAAGGAGTCAGATAGTATCGGAGACTTTAACTGCAGAGTCGGGCAAATAATCCCTAAAAACTCCTGCAACCCAGAATGAGCGAACGGCGGAGATTGACGGATTTATCTCACCCCAAACCTTTCTCTCTGTCACTGCTTTTCATTCCGGTGGATGTACTCAAAAACAGTCCGATAAATACTGGCCAATCCGTCTGTTCCTGTTAACAGACATCAATTCGTTTGTCAAAACTTCCCCCCAAAATTTAACAAATATGATGGAAAGATGTGCAATATGTCAGATCCTACCTCTCAAAGTAAAGAGCGTTTTGCTATTTAGCTAATCTGCTATTTTAAATGCTGAAATATAGCCCTTACAGGGCTCTAGAGTGCGACCAATTTGGTCGCACGTGCGACCTAATTTCTCAATGGTGCGACTAAAAAAAATCAAAGGTTGCACCGTTGCGACCAGCCGTTCGAGGGGGGAAAAAAACGAAACTCCGTCACTCTTAAAGTCTCCCTGTTGCTCAACAACAGACACACATTAGACCCATATCGTGGTCTAAAGCAATCAGAGATGAAGGACAGATCCCGCGCCCCCTCTGATTGGCCGTGGTCCAGATATTCCTGTACGTGTGTGTACGTTTGAAAATGCATGTGATGCAGTCAGGCTGTCTCTACATGGTCAAGCGTTTACAATGCCTCCTCCGCAAAAACACGGACTGGATCGCGGACTCCATTCATAAAAACCGAATTTACTATGGCGCGGAATGCCACGTAATACGTCGATTTTTGGATTGATAAATCAAAAGTTGGTCTGTCACTTAATTCAAATCGCGATATGGACTAGTGTCTGTGAAAACTGAAAGGCAAAAAGACCGTTTAATATGAATCCTGCATGTTCCGTTTGCCTCTGTGTATTAATGGTGGAGACGTGTATTTTTTTACTACAGGCGTATAGGCTACTGAAGCACGCGTGACGCTCCCGCTAATTTTTGGCATTTGCATCTCACATGAACAGATAAACTCAATCTCCAAACCTGCTGTGTGAGTGTCACTTTTACCGTTTCATTTGAGAAAGCATCATTTCATACTGTACACACAGAAACTTCACGGCAACCTGTCAAAATAAAAGTACGGTTTAACATGAAACAGAACAATATTAGTCCTGTATTACTTTTGTACAGTATAATGTAGGTGTTTATATATTCCTATTTATAAATCATATATATGTTTGCCAAAAATTAAAAAGGTTTATTTTTCATTTGATTAAAAATAAATAAATGTTTATGCTTTCATTTGATTATGAGAAAAATTAAAACAAGAATTTCTAAAAAAAAAAAAAAAAAAAAAAAAAAAGATTGTAAAGCCCTATTGTTCAAAATGTTAAAATAGAGAGTTTTGGACTTATTTTTTCACTGAAATGTTTTCATTATTACACCAAGTAGGGTAAAGTACCGGGAAAAAAATATGCCCCCGCACGCATCAAGCCATGAGGTGTTCAGTTTGAAGCCCTTAAAACACTTAATTTAGATTTTATTTTTAGTTAATTATCTTGAAATTTTTTAAGTTTAAATTTCAGCTCAGTACAGCACTTTAAGCACCAACACTTTTTCAGTAAGTTGCCTTTCTTGTAGAATTGTTCTTCAAATAAAGAACTTTATATTGACCAGATTGTTAGTTAATCATTTACAAGTCAATATTGCCTATATGGACAGGGATTAAAAATAATAATAAATAAAAAAATAAAAAAGTGAAATTGTAAAACTGCGGTGTTAAATGTGATGCGGTTGAAAATTTGGGTGCACCTAACTTTTGTGCTGGTGCACCTAAGAAAAAAAGTTAGGCGCACCAGTGCAACCAGTGCAAAAAGTTAGTCTAGAGCCCTGCCTTATGAAATGCATTATTGTACTAAGACATGCTAAGACGTGCATTCTTTTCACGTTATTCTCTTCTGCTGCTTTTGCCACTTAATGCACATCATTTTAGTCCTATAATCAACACATTCATCTTCATTCACATCCTAAACAATAGCAAATGAGGATGAAGGATGAATTGGGAAATGCTAGACAGAAGCTTTTTAAATAGGAAACAGTGCTCATCCTTCTGCATAGTGATATTCATTTCTTTTAATGTTTGCAAAAGAAAAATCTGTCTCTTTGCTTAAAAACGAGAGCTTGAGACTGACCGAATCATATTATATGTGTGTATCCAAAGCTTTTAATATTCCTGCACCACTTACTTTATTACATTTTAGAATATTACTTTTGATATGACTTGAACATATACAGGTCAAAAGTTTGCAGAATCTGCAAAATGTTCATTATTTTACCAAAATAACAGGGATCATCCAAAATGCATGTTATTTTGTATTGAGTACTGACCTGAATAAGATATTTCACATAAAGATGTTTACATATAGTCCACAAGAGAAAATAATAGTTGAATTTATAAAAATTACACTGTTCAAAAGTTTATATACGCTTGATTCTTAATACTATGTTTTTATCTGAATGATCCACGGCTGTGTGTGTTTTGTTTTTGTTTAGTGATAGTTGTTCATGAGTCCCTTGTTTGTCCTGAACAGTTAAACTGCCCGCTGTTCTTCAGAAAATTCCTCCAGGTCCCACAGATTCTTTGGTTTTTCAGCATTTTTGTGTATTTGAACCCTTTCCAACAATGACTGTATGACTTTGAGATCCATCTTTGCACATTAAGGGGACAATTGAGGGACTCATGCAACTATTACTGAAGGTTCAACTGCTCACTGATGCTTCAGAAGGAAACATGATGCATTAATAGCTGAGGGTGTAAACTTTTGAACAGAATGAAGATGTGTATTTTTTCCTTTTTTCAATTAGTACTGCCTTTCAGAAGCTACAGAAGATACTTAGATGTTTCCCAGAAGACAAAATAAGTTAAATTTACCCTGATCTTCAAATTCAAAAAGTTTTCACCCTCTGGCTATTAAAGGAACACTCCACTTTTTTTGGAAATAGGCTCATTCTCCAACTCCAGCAGTAATACCACGCAGCACATGTGCAAATGCTAAACTAGCTGGGAACTCATTTCTGATAATACTCCGCCTGCTTCGGCCATATTGCGGCAGCAAACTTCCTTGACTATTACGCCGGAATGGGAGTGTAGTTCCTAATCTTATCAGCCTAGAAACTCGCAGCTTTGCATTTCCACCGGTCTTAGTACACGATATAACTACAGAAGAGTAAAGTTTTAAATACAACAAATATTGAAACTCGTTGGTCATTTTTGAACGCGATGCTATTGGTCTAATAGGATTCAATGATCTATGCTAAGCTACGCTAAAAGTTATATCGCCAGAACAGGAGAACGGCTGAATGGATTTCAAAACGGTAAAAAAATCAACTTATTAACTCAGGGGGAGTTGGAGAATGAGCCTATTTCCAAAAAAGTGGAGTGTTCCTTTAATGCATCGTTTTTCCTTCTGAAGCATTAGTGAGTGTTTGAACCTTCTGTAATAGTTGCATACGAGACCCTCAGTTGTCCTCAGTTTGAAAAGATGGACCTCAAAATCATATAGTCATTGCTGGAAAGGGTTCAAATACATTCAAATGCTGAAATACCAAAGAATATGTGAAAATATGTGAAATAAAAAACATGCATCTTGTATTATTTTGGTCAAATAATTACAATGTTGCAGATTCTGCAAGATGTGTGTAAACTTTTGACCTTGACTGTAGTTTACCACAATATTTGGCACTATTCAGCGTATTTTGTTTGATATAATTGTTTAATATTCCTTTGTTAACGTTGAATAAGATCATTTGTACTGCCTTCAGGCAACCATTGTAATTGTTGTTCTTGTAATGACTAGAGACTATTTTAAACAGGTCTTACACTACACTGAGCCTGGCAACCGATTGTGTTTAACCAAAAATAAAGACGCCACTGTTAAGAACAGGTGATAAAACAGATGGAATAGTGTTTTCCAATATGTGGGTTGCAGAAATTGTAAGACATCATAAGAGCGAAGATTAGGATTTATAGGTTTATATTGTGTTTTGTTAAAATGTTCTGGTTAAATTAGAAAATACACACTAAAGTGAAATACACACAGTTTTGAGTCTCTGAATTATTAATGTTTTTCTCTTTGCTTGGTTTTAAGCGCTGAAAGTTGTAATGCACCCACTTTCTTTTTGTTATTTGTTTATTTATTTATTTTTTTCAAACAGGGTGTTTCCTAAGTTAAAAGTGCATTGAGTTACTCTAGCCAGCTCTCTCCAGGTATCTGGGGAAGCGAAGAGCAGTTTAATTGCTACAACATGATTTATTTGACAGAGCCTGAGGCAGTTACAATGTCCTATCCTCTTCATGCAGCACTGCAGAAATGCCAACCGACAACAGCCTGCATGAAATAGTGAAATAGGTCCGTGTACCTACGTATAATTGGTTTTCTCGATTTTGTTTTTAAAACAAACAAACGAATAAATGATTGGTTTATGCAATATTTACATTTTCTTGAGAACACAAAAACGAATTTCATTCATATTTTCAATTTTGTTTTCATTACACGTCGTTCAAATGCAGATATTAAAAAGTCAACAAAACCAAATCGAAAAATTAAAGTTTTTTTGAACAAAGCGCGTTTTAGTACACCGGAAGCTCTCTGCTGCCACTTTCACTTGAGACGGGCGTAAACATACGGAGCCCGCAGCGTCACCTGCAGGAGAAAAATAATCAATCCGTGGCGAAGGTTTTGCAAATTGTCCCCTGAGTTTATAAACCGTTTCTGAAAAACGATAGAGTTTGGAGAGGAGAAGGTAAAAAGCAATACAAAACTGTACCGGTGATGTTAATTATTTTGCTTTCAAACTGAATGCAATGTAATAATATATATTTATTAATAACATTAACATCATGCATCTAACTCTGGGTGAAAAGCTTATAATACAATCACTAAAATATGTCGTCATAAGAATGAATAGTTTGCAAACACATTTCTAGGTTATTTAAAAATAAAACATTCATGAATTATTGTATTAGAAACATTTTACTGTCTTAAGTGCACTCATTTATTAGCCTATAAATTAAAATAATAATAATTATTATTAGTAGTATTATTTACGGTGACGCAAACAGCTTATATGCTGTTTCAGCTATTAAAATAGTTCAGGAAAGTGGTTGCTTCATTTAGTTTTTTTATTAAATTAATTTAGAAAAATGTTTAGAGCATTTTATTGTTCGTTCAATATAAGTTTTTTTTTTTAAGTAACAACCAAGCAGCCAGCGACAGACAGTGAGTTGATCATAGCCTGTGTTTGATCAGTTTTGCCTTCTCAAATCATCACGACTTGCCTACAATAAAATCTATAGGCCTAAAAGGGTTCAAGTATAAAACAATGTTAATTTCAACAATAAACTAATATAAAAGTGTTTATATTCACCGCCTGTGTTTTATCCTATTGGTAATTATTGTAAAATAAAGGCTAAAACGCTTGTGTTTTCTGAGTCAGTGTCGCAAGGATGAAGTTGCCAATCGCCATTTCCTCTTTGGACGCTTTTAGAGAGAAATTAATCTTTACAGACTACATAATGAAATAGTTTTTGTTTTTGATTTGTTCTATTTCGTTAAGTAATAATTTAAAGCTTTCTATAAATACATGTATCTTGTCCGTGAATTATGTATTCGCTGAGTTTTGCTGAGAATAACTCCTATTGAGATGACATGAGGGGTCATGTTTGTTTTCAACGTTTCAAGCACCGTTTGCAACGTTTTGTTGATATTGTGAGTGCACACAAATAAAAGTAGACCCTTTACAGTTTCGAATAATGTATTACTCGTACCTTTATGAGCAAAAATAACGGAATATTTTAAATTGTTTCCACTGCAAAAATGCAAGTGATTGTGCTGGCGCCTCCATGTCCTGCAAAGAGGCTCTCCGTACAAACGATTGCATTTGTGCCTAATAGCGCACATTTATATTATTTTAACGTTGAAATTAACATTGTTTTATACTTTAACTCTTTTAGGCCTAGATCTATATTTATTTTAGGCAAGTCGTGATTATCTGAGAAGGCAAAATTGATCAAACACAATATGATCAACTCATTCTCTGCCGCTTGCCGCTTGGTCGTTACTTTAAAAATCAAAAACTTATATTTAACGAACGAAAAAATGCTCCAAACGTTTTTTCTAAATTAACTTAATAAAAACGAAACGAAATATAATCACTTTGCGTTACATACAAAACTACACTATTTTAATAGCTGAAACAATATGCAGTTTCGTGAGAAGAGGGGAAAAAGACGTCGGGTTTGGGTCGGATTGGGGCCCATTACTGAATTCTGATAAACTCGGGCCAGCATCTAGGGCTAGGGCCTGGATTTGTAATTATTATAATTATTATAGACTAAATAAATGGGTGCACTTAAGACAGTAAACTGTTTATTATAATGAATGCTTTATTTTTAAATAACCTTTTACAGCTTTAGAAATGTGTTATACTATTCATTCTGAACACGTAGACTAATCTTGGCGATTTTATTATAAGCTTTTCACCCAGAGTTAGATGCATGCTTCACTGTTAGGCTAATGTTATTATTAAATAAGCAAATCCCAAACCCTTGGGAACTGATTGCGAAAGCGTGCGCACTGTTTATGAATTTGTGGGTAGGGATTCAAAATCCGAAGGCACGGTTTACAAAATCTGAGCGCACAGATTGGAAATTCGTGGGTACGGTTTGTTATTCCGTGGGCACGATTTATTAAACCGAGGGAACAGTTTAAGAATTCGTGAATACGGTTTATAAACTCAGGGGACAATTTGCAAAAC
>NW_027394292.1:290737-359374 GCF_049309525.1 Garra rufa
TGAAAAACGATAGAGTTTGGAGAGGAGAAGGTAAAAAGCAATACAAAACTGTACCGGTGATGTTAATTATTTTGCTTTCAAACTGAATGCAATGTAATAATATATATTTATTAATAACATTAACATCATGCATCTAACTCTGGGTGAAAAGCTTATAATACAATCACTAAAATATGTCGTCATAAGAATGAATAGTTTGCAAACACATTTCTAGGTTATTTAAAAATAAAACATTCATGAATTATTGTATTAGAAACATTTTACTGTCTTAAGTGCACTCATTTATTAGCCTATAAATTAAAATAATAATAATTATTATTAGTAGTATTATTTACGGTGACGCAAACAGCTTATATGCTGTTTCAGCTATTAAAATAGTTCAGGAAAGTGGTTGCTTCATTTAGTTTTTTTATTAAATTAATTTAGAAAAATGTTTAGAGCATTTTATTGTTCGTTCAATATAAGTTTTTTTTTTTAAGTAACAACCAAGCAGCCAGCGACAGACAGTGAGTTGATCATAGCCTGTGTTTGATCAGTTTTGCCTTCTCAAATCATCACGACTTGCCTACAATAAAATCTATAGGCCTAAAAGGGTTCAAGTATAAAACAATGTTAATTTCAACAATAAACTAATATAAAAGTGTTTATATTCACCGCCTGTGTTTTATCCTATTGGTAATTATTGTAAAATAAAGGCTAAAACGCTTGTGTTTTCTGAGTCAGTGTCGCAAGGATGAAGTTGCCAATCGCCATTTCCTCTTTGGACGCTTTTAGAGAGAAATTAATCTTTACAGACTACATAATGAAATAGTTTTTGTTTTTGATTTGTTCTATTTCGTTAAGTAATAATTTAAAGCTTTCTATAAATACATGTATCTTGTCCGTGAATTATGTATTCGCTGAGTTTTGCTGAGAATAACTCCTATTGAGATGACATGAGGGGTCATGTTTGTTTTCAACGTTTCAAGCACCGTTTGCAACGTTTTGTTGATATTGTGAGTGCACACAAATAAAAGTAGACCCTTTACAGTTTCGAATAATGTATTACTCGTACCTTTATGAGCAAAAATAACGGAATATTTTAAATTGTTTCCACTGCAAAAATGCAAGTGATTGTGCTGGCGCCTCCATGTCCTGCAAAGAGGCTCTCCGTACAAACGATTGCATTTGTGCCTAATAGCGCACATTTATATTATTTTAACGTTGAAATTAACATTGTTTTATACTTTAACTCTTTTAGGCCTAGATCTATATTTATTTTAGGCAAGTCGTGATTATCTGAGAAGGCAAAATTGATCAAACACAATATGATCAACTCATTCTCTGCCGCTTGCCGCTTGGTCGTTACTTTAAAAATCAAAAACTTATATTTAACGAACGAAAAAATGCTCCAAACGTTTTTTCTAAATTAACTTAATAAAAACGAAACGAAATATAATCACTTTGCGTTACATACAAAACTACACTATTTTAATAGCTGAAACAATATGCAGTTTCGTGAGAAGAGGGGAAAAAGACGTCGGGTTTGGGTCGGATTGGGGCCCATTACTGAATTCTGATAAACTCGGGCCAGCATCTAGGGCTAGGGCCTGGATTTGTAATTATTATAATTATTATAGACTAAATAAATGGGTGCACTTAAGACAGTAAACTGTTTATTATAATGAATGCTTTATTTTTAAATAACCTTTTACAGCTTTAGAAATGTGTTATACTATTCATTCTGAACACGTAGACTAATCTTGGCGATTTTATTATAAGCTTTTCACCCAGAGTTAGATGCATGCTTCACTGTTAGGCTAATGTTATTATTAAATAAGCAAATCCCAAACCCTTGGGAACTGATTGCGAAAGCGTGCGCACTGTTTATGAATTTGTGGGTAGGGATTCAAAATCCGAAGGCACGGTTTACAAAATCTGAGCGCACAGATTGGAAATTCGTGGGTACGGTTTGTTATTCCGTGGGCACGATTTATTAAACCGAGGGAACAGTTTAAGAATTCGTGAATACGGTTTATAAACTCAGGGGACAATTTGCAAAACCTTCGCCACGGATTGATTATTTTTCTCCTGCAGGTGACGCTGCGGGCTCCGTATGTTTACGCCCGTCTCAAGTGAAAGTGGCAGCAGAGAGCTTCCGGTGTACTAAAACGCGCTTTGTTCAAAAAAACTTTAATTTTTCGATTTGGTTTTGTTGACTTTTTAATATCTGCATTTGAACGACGTGTAATGAAAACAAAATTGAAAATATGAATGAAATTCGTTTTTGTGTTCCCGAGAAAATGTAAATATTGCATAAACCAATCATTTATTTGTTTGTTTGTTTTGAAAACAAAAACGAGAAAACCAATTATACGTAGGTACACGGACCGAAATAGCAGAGGAAAAACTGAGAAGGTTTAAAAGGAGAATAAATGAATAAAGAAATAAATAAAAACAATAATGACTTCGTTTAACGAAGGCCTATGGAGTATTGCATAAACATGTTTTCTTTTTGAAGAAACACGTTAATATCTGGTTGAGGGAATAGTGTCCTCAAAAATGACAATTATGTCATTATCTAGCTGAGGGAATACTTTGCTTAAAAATATGACAATTATGTCATTATCTACACATCCTCATGTTGTCCCAAACTTTACAGATTTTCTGCAAAAAAAGGTCGTTTCAATTCTCACAAAACAGTCCCAGAAAGACGTAACAATCTGTATCTCATAATCTCGCGCACATTCAAAATAGAAACCAAATGTGCCACATTTGACACACATACAAACACACGTTCACTTATTGTAACTAAATTATATCTAAACTAAATTATATTTTAATTTACACATTAAACAAAGCCATCCATCGTGAAAAAAACAGCATATAATACTGGCACGGCGACCAGGGCCAAACATTTCGCTTACCATGTTGCAGAGTTGTAGCTTTCTAGCCTGTGTTAAAACTCTGGAACACTCAATTTCATTCCACTCTCCTTCTGGAACTCATTAACGAACATAAATTAACTCAAAACTTACTTAACACTCGTTAAAATATACTTTCTCAATTTAGCTCCATGATGCATCTCAACCGAAACAAAGCAGTGTTTCATTCAGAATCAAGAAATTGATTCGTTTTTGAACGAATCGTTGATTCAATGACTCGTTTATGTTTCGTTCCTGAATAAACTTGATACGAACTTGATTCGTTTTTTGAATGAATCGAATGAGTGAATAATTATACTTTCTCAATTTAGCTGCATCTCAAGTAAAACAAAGCAGTGTTTCATTTCATTATGAACACGTGTTTCATTCAGAATCAAGAACTTGATTCGTTTTTGAACGAATCATTGATTCAATGACTCCTTTATATTTCCTTCCTGAATGAACTTGACATAAACTTGACATAAAAGGACTCATTTGTTTCGTTCGTGAATAAACTTGATAAGAACTAGATTCGTTTTTTTAACAAATCAAATGAGTGTATGATTATACTTTTTCAATTTAGCTGCATCTCAAGTAAAACAGTGTTTCATTTCTCTATGAACACGTGTTTCATTCAGAATCAAGAACTTGATTCGTTTTTGAACAAATCATTGATTCAATGACTCATTTATGTTTCCTTCCTGAATGAACTTGACAAGAACTTGATTTGTTTTTAACGAATCATCTGAGTGATTGATTCAATGACTCATTTGTTTCGTTCATGAATAAATAACTTGATAAGAACTTGATTCGTTTTTTTGAACAAATTGAATGAGTGAATGATTATACTTTCTCAATTTAGCTGCATCTCAAGCAAAACAAAGCAGTGTTTCATTCCTTTATGAACACGTGTTTCATTCAGAATCAAGAACTTGATTCGTTTTTGAATTAATCATTGATTCAATGACTCATTTATGTTTCCTTCCTGAATGAACTTGACAAGAACTTGATTAGTTTCGAGTGAATCCGATGAGTGAATGATTTAACGATTCACTCTTAAAAACAGCCATTTGTCGCCACATACAGGCGTTTCCATGTAAAATGCAGAAAGAATGATTTTCATCTATCAAAATGTTATCATTCAAGAATTTCAGAAAGAAGAATAAAATTCTTTTAAACACGTTGAATGAAAAGCCCCTGAGGACAGTCTACTGTAATATGTCCAGTTAATCCAATGTGAGGAACTGTCTGGGAAGTTTAAGCCTGGTGTAAAGCAGAAGATAAGGAAGGAATGATGGAGTGACCTCTGTGTGGGTTGCGTGAAGAGCCTGCCTAAGAGGCATTCATGTCCACATTATTTCAGATGTTGAGTATCATGATGATGGGGGCACATATGTGAACACCTCTCATGTATGGAAATGTTCTGAAGAGGAGAATGCTGAGGGTGCTAAAGAATGCCTCATCTCTTATAGTTAGTGACTCACAGGTTACTGAAAACAAAACTGATGCAAAATAGCTCTTATGACTGAGAATAAATGATGATCCAGAGAGACTCACGAGTTGAGGCAGTTATTTGACTCTGACTCAACTATCAGGGTTGCCATGGTGAAATGCTGGTTTCAGTTCTGAAAAAAAAAACTCCTGTTTTAAAATCTAGTGAGCTGTCTTTCTGCCTACTCCCTACAATGGGCGGATGCCTTTCAAGACAACCTTATAAATGACAGATTTGAAAGAATGTATACATAGGTATCAAATCAATGCCACACAAATACACTACAAAGCCAATTTTAGGTCAAAATAAAAGACAAATGTAATAAATAAATAAATAAGACATATATGATGCATAATATAATTTTTATTTTTTTAATTTATTCATTTTTTTATTTAAAAATAGTTTTATTATAGTTTTTTATTATTATTATTATTAAGAAGAATAAAAACAAGAATTTGTATTGTTGTTGTTAATGTTTTTAAAATAAAAATATTAAATAACAATTAAAATAATAATAACAATAATTTTATTATTATTATTTAATTTTATAAGATGAAATATTTCTTTTTTTAATATTAAACAAATTTGTGTCTAATTTGTTTTAGAAAAAAACAATAAATAAATAAATAAAAAAGACGTATATGACACATAATATCATTTTTTTAATCTATTCATTTATTTTTACCTAAAATATTTTTTTAATAAAATGAAAATAATAGTAATAGAAATAATGTTATTATTATTATTATTATTATTATTATTAAATTAAATTTTATTATTATTTTTTTTTTTCAGATGAAATACATTTCTTTTTTAATATTAAACTAATTTGGGTATAATTTGTTTCAGAAAAACAATAAACTTATTAATTAATTTTAAAAAGATGTACAGTATATGATGCATAATTTAATTTAATTTTTTATTTATTCATTTATTTTTTACCTAAAAATAGTTGTATTATTATTATTATTACAGATAAGAATACGAAGAATTTTTATTATTGTTGTTGTTGTTAATATGTTTTTAAAATAAAAAAGAAAATAATAAATTAAAATAATAATAATAATACAATTATTTTATAATTATTATTTTATTTTGAGATGAAATATATTTCTTATTTAATATTAAACAAATTTAGGTCAAATTTGATACATAATATGATACATAATGCTTTTTTATATTTTAATTTCTTTAATTTATTTTTTTCTAAGAAATAGTTGTATTATTGTTATTACAAAGAAGAAGAAGAAAAGTTAGTATTATTGATATTGTTGTCAATAATGTTTTTAAAATCATAATATATATATTGAACATTATTAGTCAGAATTTCTTTTTTCTCAGAGTTCTTTGTAATGCATTTTTGTAATTGCTTTCATTCATTTTTGAACGATTATTATTTGTCATTATTATTCATTTTTTAATGATGATGATGGTATAAATAAATACATACATACATAAAAAAATCAATAAAAATAGTTGTATTATTATTAACAAGAAGAAGAGTTAGTATTATTATTGTTGTTATTCATATGTTTTTAAAATAAAAAATAAAATAATACATTTAAAAAATAATAATAATTTTATTTTTATTATTATTATTCATTTTTTTAATTTATTATTATTTTTACTGGTATTCATTTTTAATGATTTTTTTTTATTAAATACATTTCTATAGATTTTTTAAAATATTGAACATTATTATTATTAGTTTTTTTCTCAGAGTTTGATGATGGTATAAGTAAGTAACAAAGTAAATCTTTTTTTTTTACTTGTCATCTTGGATTTCTTTTTACTTTTTTTTATGATACGTGTGATACTGCCTTACAATTCTGCTGAAAAAATAGAGGTATCTTAAGAGGTGGCATAGCTCACTTGCCTTGCTTTTGAACAACACATTGTAAGCACACCTATGATGCTCTACGATGCTGGAAAGTGTCTTTTCAGGTGGGCTGAATAAGAAATGATTTATCCTGCTAAGATGTTGCAGACAATAGACTTGATCAATACACCTCTTCATCGGTCTGGCTGGAGCTCTTCACAGAGAATCGAACTCTTCTGTGTGTTTTTCTTCCTTCTTCAACTATGGCATTTCCCTCTCACCTGTAATACACTGTCTCTGATCAATTAGGCTGCATGCCTGTCATTTGTGTTCACTTGCATTCATGTCTACAGACCTATACAATAAATCCATAGCAATAGTCTGACATAAAGGCCTCATATATTTCTGTTCAAGCCACACACAGCGTTACATGGAATCCTGGGAAATCCTGGAAAAAAGATCTGAATCCAGAAAGCTATGATTGCTGAAAATTACTGTCAGGTATAATCACAGACGGACGCTATGTTCCCACTGGATGCTTTACTTCTGGCAGCATTCTGCAGGTCCCAGTGAAATATTCAGTGTCATACAAGGAGAGGTTGTTCTCTGAGTAGTCTTGAGAGGTCAATGGCACTCACAGACCCATTTGCATTTAACACTGAACACTGTGACCTTACGTGATGTCTAAGAGGCAAAAGACCACGTCCAGAATTACATTATCACTAAATAAGAGATTTAAAAAGATTTCCCTAGACTACTGTACTGTATGGAAGCCTGTTTCCACCACTGAAAATAATAATAATAATAATAATTGCGATCATTTTTAAATTGCGTAATACAAACTTGCAATTCTTACTTTTTGTTCTCAGAATTGTGAGATATAAACTCACAATGCGAGTTATAAAGTCAGAGTTGCGAGATATAAACTCAATTCTGACTTTTTTTCTTAAAATTGCTAATTTATATCTTGCAATTGTGCCATTTTTCTCACAATTGTTATAACGTCAGAATTGTGAGACATAAACTTGCAATTCTGAGAAATAAAGTCACAAATCTGAGAAATAATGTCAGAATTGCGAGATATAAACTTACAATTCAAAGTCCAATTTGGAGGAGAAAAAATCTTGCAATTCTGAGTAATGAACTCACAAATCTGAACAAATAAAGACACAAATCTGAGAAATAAAGTTCTCAGAATTGCAACTGCATCATTTTTTTAGAATTGCATTATACAAACTCGCAATTCTTACTTTTTTCTCGGAATTGTGAGATATAAACTCGCATTTGTGAGAAAATAAAGAAATAAAGTCAGAATTGCAAGATAAACTCAAAATTCGGACTTTTCTCAAAATTGAGAGTTTATATCTTGCAATTGTGACATTTTTCTCCGAATTCTGAGATATAAACATGCAATTCTGAGAAATATAGTCACAAATCTGAGAAATAATGTCAGAATTGTGAGATTTAAACTCAAAATTCTGACTTTTCTCAAAATTGAGAGTTTATCGTAATTGTTACATTTTTCTCCGAATTCTGAGATATAAACGTGCAATTCTGAGAAATATAGTCTAAAATCTGAGAAATAAAGTCAGAACTGCAAGATATAAACTCAAGATTCTGACTTTTCTCAAAATTGAGAGTTTATATCTCGCAATTGTGACATTTTTCTCTGAATTTTGAGATATAAACTTGCAATTCTGAGAAATATAGTCTAAAATCTGAGAAATAAAGTCAGAATTGCAAGATATAAACTCAAAATTCTGACTTTTCTCAGAATTGAGAGTTTATATCTCGCAATTGTGACATTTTTCTCAGAATTTTGAGATATAAACTTGCAATTACGAGTTATAAAGTCAGAATTGTAAGATATGAACTCACAATTCTGAGAAATGAAGTTGCAAATCTGAAAAATAAAGTCAGAATTTGAAGATATAAACTCAAAATTGAGAGTTTATATATCGCAATTGTAACATTTTTCTCAGAATTCTGAGATATAAACTTGCAATTCTGAGGAATATAGTCTAAAATCTGAGAAATAAAGTCAGAATTGCAAGATATAAACTCAAAATTCTGACTTTTCTCAGAATTGAGAGTTTATATCTCGCAATTGTGACATTTTTCTCAGAATTTTGAGATATAAACTTGCAATTACGAGTTATAAAGTCAGAATTGTAAGATATGAACTCACAATTCTGAGAAATGAAGTTGCAAATCTGAAAAATAAAGTCAGAATTTGAAGATATAAACTCAAAATTTAGAGTTTATATATCGCAATTGTAACATTTTTCTCAGAATTCTGAGATATAAACTTGCAATTCTGAGAAATATAGTCTAAAATCTGAGAAATAAAGTCAGAATTGCAAGATATAAACTCAAAATTCTGACTTTTCTCAGAATTGAGAGTTTATATCTCGCAATTGTGACATTTTTCTCAGAATTGTGAGATAAACTTGCAATTACGAGTTATAAAGTCAGAATTGTAAGATATAAACTCACAATTCTGAGAAATGAAGTTGCAAATCTGAAAAATAAAGTCAGAATTGCAAGATATAAACTCAAAATTGAGAGTTTATATATCGCAATTGTAACATTTTTCTCAGAATTCTGAGATATAAACTTGCAATTCTGAGAAATATAGTCTAAAATCTGAGAAATAAAGTCCGAATTGCAAGATATATAAACTCAAAATTCTGACTTTTCTCAGAATTGAGAGTTTATATCTTGCAATTGGGACATTTTTTCTCAGAATTCTGAAATATAAACTTGCAATTCTGGGAAATAAAGTCACAAATCTGGTCCTAAAGTAGGCTTTTCTATTGTAAGAAGAAAATATAATATTTTATTTTGTATTAATATTTTAGTGTGAAATATTGTTCTTGACAGATTTTGGGAGATTCACTAACTCACATTAACACAACAGGCATTGAATGAGAAATAGAAAATTGATAAACTTTCTTGATATCTTAATTTGTGCAAGATACACCCATAAAAAAAATGAGTAAGGAGATATCAAAGACTGAATTAAAAAAAAAAACAGATAAAATAGGCTTTGTAGGTATGAGAAAAAATAATCTATAAATAAATACATTTTCGTCAGATTTTGTGAGATTCACCACCTCACATCAACATAGCAAGTTGAGATATGGAAAATAAACTTTCTTGATCTCTTACTTGGTGCAGGATAGACCCATAAAAAAAAGAGAAAAACCCCAAGGGAGCTGGGTCATTCGTGAGATTTACTCTAAGTAAGGGGATTTCAAAGATTGACTATGTGTCCAATACAAAGAATTTAGCTGACAGTAATGTGTCCTCTTTGTTTGTGCGAGAGACTCTGTGTATTGAGCGCTAGAAACACTTTCCCTCTGCATGGTTTCTTCAACACTTTGTCGATGTAATTATTCCATTTATTCGGTCCATTCTAGTCTGAGATCCCTCATCACCTGCTCTGAAAGAGAATCTCCTGTAGTAAGGAGCTGAATTACAATGCAATTCGTTTTAAAGACAAACTCACTTTGACATAATGGGAAAAAATCTGTTTATCCCCAGCCTACAAAGGTGCATGAAACATTCCGATGTGTGTGCAAATTTGGAAACCATGAGAAATTGTCAGTGAAATCCAGGGTTCGATATGGTGATGCAATATACTAACACTGCTTTCCTATCGAAAAATGACAAAATGTTGAATTTTGAAGAATGCTCTGGCCTCTCTTTTCTATATGTGACCCTGGACCACAAAACCAGTCATAAGGTTAAATTTGACAAAACTGAGATTTATACATCATATGAAAGCCCAATAAAGAAGCTTTCTATTGATGTATGGTTTGTTAGGATAGGACAATATTTGGCTGAGATACATCTATTTGAAATCAGAAATCTGAGGATGCAAAAAAATCAAAAAGACTGAGAAAATCACCTTTAAAGTTGTCCAAATTAGGTTCTTAACAATGCATATTACAAATCAAAAATTACATTTTGATATGTTTACAGTTGGAATTTTACAAAAAATCTTCATGGAACATGAACTTTACTTAATTTCTTAATGATTTTTGGCATAAAAGAAAAATCAAAAATTTTGACCCATGCAATGTATTTTTGGCTATTGCTACAAATATACCCCAGCGACTTAAGACTGGTTTTGTGGTCCAGGGTCACATATAATGAAAGTGAATGAAGATCTGGGCTGTCAAGCTCCAAAACATTCCATAAAATAACCATAAAACTAATAAAAACTTGGTAACTGATTCATTTTTATGTGAACTATTCCTTTAAGGATTCTGGCTGCCAAGCTAAAGGTTGCAGGTTCAAACTTTTGTAAAGCTGAGAATTACTGCAATCCCAGCAGCGTGTCTCTGTTGCCAAGCAGGTCTGCTATTTGGCATTGAATAAAATATCAAATTATGTAAATGAATAACTTTTGCCTCAACTATACCACTTGAGTGTATACGGTCTATTCTTTGGCTCGCTTGAGTAATTAGTAACTTTCTACACAAAAGTTAATGGAGATAACGTAATGCAAGAGCGGCATCAATCTACAGATATTCTTGGAAATAACGTGATTTCCTGAATTGTAGCCATCTGTTGCGTAGGAGGTGCCACAGCGATTAAACAGCTTTAATGACTGTGCTGTAGAAAACACCTAGCTGCGACACCACTCACTAACACCAGCTTTACGCAAGAACATCCGTTCCACCCCCAGACTGCCATTCACCCTCAGCGTCAGCCCAAGACCTGTCTCTGATGAAGAATGTGTCAACACATATTTAACTTTCAGCACCACTGTCAAAACACCATTTTAGGTCTGCCAGACAAGGAAGAAGTAAAATGAAGTGTTTTGCACTCTTTGAGTTGAGGCTGAGAGGACATAAAGACAATGGTTATACAATCAGCCGTTAATGTGAAATTTTGCCCATTTTGATCTAGATCAAATCATTCAGGAGTGTGATTCCAGCAGGAAGGTTTAAGCGGTAGTGCTGATTTATGACAGATGATCTCTGCATGAAGGTTTTGGGTGTTTAGTAAAATCTTAAAAGGGAAAATATAGATTATGTTTGTCTTCAAGGGGAACATGTATGCAAAATGATCTTTAGGCAAAATAAGAAAAATGTGCACATCTTCTTTCTGTTCAAAAGTTTACACCCCTGGCTCGTTTTTCCTTCTGAAGCATCAGTGAGCATTTGAACCTTCTGTAATAGTTGCATATGAGTGTCTCAGTTGTCCTCAGTGTGAAAAGATGGATCTCAAATCATACAGTCATTGTTGGAAAGGATTCAGATACATAAAAATGCTGAAAAACCAAAAGATTTGTGGGACCTGAAGGATTTTTCTGACAAACAAGAGACTAATGAACAACTATCACTAAAAAAAACAGGTAACAACACAGTGTTAAAAATCAAGTGTATGTAAACTTTTGAACAGTGTCATTTTCATAAATTCAATCATTATTTTCTCTATATGTAAACGTCTTTTATGTGAAGTATGTTATTCAGGTCAGTACTAAATAAAAAATAAAATGCATTTTGCATGATCCCTTTTATTTTGGTAAAATAATTACCATTTTGGAGATTATGCAATGTGTATGTAAACTTTTGACTTCAACTGTATATGTATCTGTATATGTTTTTTTTTTGTATTTTCCAGAATGATAATTTGCCAAAAATAATCAAAAAGTCAAATCTAGCATTAAAATGATTTGTCCAAATAAACTGTATTATCATGAGTAAAAAAAGAATGCTATAATTCATTGCATAAAATAACAATGAATTATATGAAATCAATTGGACCTATTTAGTTAATAATTAATGACACAATTATATTTAATTGCATAAAATATAAAATGAGTTATTTAAATTATATATCACTTTCACATTTGAATAATTAATGATGTAATTATATTTAACTGCATAAAAATACAATTATATAATATGAATTATGTATCAATTTAACTTTTATTTAGTCTAAATAAAAAAGGTGAAAGGGAAGACAAAAAAGACAGTGAAATGACTTTCAGAGAACAAGTAAGCCAAGACAATAAAACATTCCTACACTGCCTCAATATATCCTAAATACAGGGGCAGTGCATCTCACAGCCTGATATTTTCGTTGAAAGGCTCTTTTAAGTCTGTCTCGCTATGTGAGATGGCAAGGAATCTGACAGAACACTATAAAAATGACTGTCTGTAGGTTTTGCCACATTAGGGCAGACAATATCACAGCCACACTGTTGTAACATTGCTTTACGTCATTTCTCTGCGAGATTGCTCTGTGTATAGCTCACGTCTTTAAAATGCAATTAAAATGTCTGTCGTGATCTGACAAACGTCTTCGTCTGACTCGCCAAGGATAAATCTCTTTAATGCGTACAGTGGCGACAGTAATTTTATGTACGCCCAAAAGAGGAACACATGCAAACTAATTTGTTAAAGCCTTCTAGAATACATTTGATGAAGTGCCATTTTTAGATTTTAAAATATTTCCCTTGTGTTTAATATCCAACAAGCCATTTCTAGATTGATGTGCTTAAAAAAACTAAACAAAAAAACAATCTATTTGTCTGACCAGTGAAGAATCATTTGAAAACTAATTTCAGCAATAATGCTCCACCTTTTAAATACTGAAATGATGACCCTTTCTTTAGACGTTATAACATTATCAACAGATCCCTCACCCTGAATTTACAATGCTTGGTTGCTGAGACGAAAAGTTCCATAATGCATTTATTAAAATTAATGATCGTGCTACTAGCTATCATCTGTAATCTCTGCACTTCAATTCCAGTCATTAGGATTTATTGCAGTCTGGAATTATTAAGCATTAAGTACATAAAGTGTGAGCAACTGCAATTTACATTCTGTCACACAGTGCTTTAAAAACTGGTGTATGGTGTTCTTGTTCCTAAAAAGTAGTAATTATGATGAAATGAGCTTAATTAGACACTCACCTAACACTGCTGCTTGGATGCTAATACTCTTCAGGTAAAAATGTCCTCTCCAGAATAGCCCTAAGACGTGTTTGAAACTATAACTATAAATATTGTATGAATACATAATTACATTCGTGTGTATTTCCAGATTTAAACATCCTTCCTGAGGTACGTCAGATGGTAATTTTCCTTACATCTATGTGTGTTGAATGCTAGACGTCTTTCAGGCGGTTGAATAATTGCCCTTTGGACAGGATATTGTGTTTTACAGGAAATGAAAAACTCAGAACACAAAAGATGAAAAATGTACCCTCAAAGATTACGTTTCAACCTTCATATTTTTAAAACAACGTCCACGTCTGTTTCTAAAAGCAATAAGGACGACTCTTGTTCCCCATGTAAACAGGCTTTCACAGACATGCGCGGCTGATTATTGGCCACATCTCCGCTCTGTTGACTTACGGTGTGCGGTAATGGAATATCGTCGTCTCTTTATGAAGCCCCTTTTAAGTTGGCTGCCCTTTTCCAGGTAGAAATTGGGCTTTGACGGTAACAAAATGTACGGGGAATAGGCTGGCTCTGTTGCTCCTCATTACCGCCAGAGCCTAGCTGTGCTAGCCCGACCGCAGCCCTGTGACTCATTTCTACAGTGAGTGAACGAACGCCACCGCTCCACTCTCCTTTATTAGCATGAAAGCTTTTCTGGCAGATCACGGGCTCTGAAGAGCTCCCCTCGCAAAGGCATCCATTTGTAGCTTTAGTGACGGCATTATTCGAACACCTCGGGAAGGTAGAGACGTCATTATTAGTAATTGACTGCTCATGCGGTGCATTTTATTTTGATTTTGTGGAGTTAGTGTAAGCTGATCAAGAAGGTTGGCTTGGAAGGAGAGTGCCACTTGTGCTTCGTATATTGCGAATGTTTTAATGCACACTGCATTTTCATAGAGTTCTTGTCATATCTATATTGTGAGCCTCTTACGAATGAATCAAGGTTCACTCGGGTTCAGATATATGGCAAGGTGTAACATAAAGGCTATGACCACAAAAACACTAAACAACTCAAACAAAAAAGCAGTTTCTATTCTCACATTTTTTGTTTGTTCATGAGGCAAGACAAATAGTGCAGCAAAAAAACAACAACAATAGGCTATATCTATTTAGAGATAATATATCTAATCTATTTAAAGTTTATTTTTTTTTAATTTTCTTAATAATTAACTCACCCCCATGTCATCCAAGATGTTCATGACTTTCTTTCTAAAGTCAAAAATAAAGGTTTTCAAGGAAAACATTGCATTTTTCTCCATATAGTGGACTTCAATGGTGGCCAACAGGTTGAAGGTCCAAATTGCAGTTTCAATGCAGCTTCAAACGGCTCTACATGATCCCAGCCGAGCAATAAGGGTCTTATCTAGTGAAACGATTGGTCATTTTCTAAGAAAAATATAAATTTATATATTTTTTAACCACTAAATGCTCGTCTTGCACTAGCTAGACCTCACGCATTACGTAATAACGCACGCATGATGTAGGAGGAAGTACCGACCCAGCGTTTTACAAAGTGAATGTGCATAAGAAGTCAAACATTCTTTACAAAAAAAGGCAAAACAACAATGTTGGACAATTTTGAAGTTGAAAGAGAAAATTTGAACTGAAGTACACAAACAAGGAACTAACAATGTGTGACTTTCCCAACACATGCGCATTACAGAGCTAGTGCAAAACGAGCATTTGTTGTTAAAAAGTATATAAATATCTATTTTTTTAAGAAAATGACTGATCGTTTGACCCTTATTCCTTGACTGGGATTGTGTAGATCACTTTGAAGTTGCATTGAAGCTGCAATTTGGACCTTCAACCCACCATTGAAGTCCACCATATGGAGAAAATTCCTGGGATGTTTTCCTCAAAAAACTTAATTTCTTTGCGACTCAAGAAAGAAAGACATAAACATCTTGGATGATTTTCATTCTGGAAGTGAACTTCTCCTTCAAATGACTAAATGAAAAAGACACCTTTCTTCAAATATAAACATCAAAAAGTTTCATTTTCCATTTTGGATGCTCATGTCTCAGCTACTGTATCTTGAAAAAGAGATTGATGTTTGACTAATAATGCTATGCGAACTAAGTATTGTTGTTCATTTATTTTTAATAGCTTTTCCAATTATGCAAGCAACAATATCCATTAGAAGTTATTGCTGGTGTATGCTGGCGCAATTGGACTTCATGCTGAAATTTATGTTTATTGTTGAAGTTTACGCTGAAGACGATTCCACCATCTATTAGATCTATGTTTTCTTCTCCCTTTGCTGGTGTACAGCCAAGACTAGCCGATCTATAAATGGACAATTACAGCACGGAAAGACATCGTCTTACTCAACACTTTTTTTGTTGATAACTCTGGTTAGTGTTTATTTCTTCCTGACATCTGTACTCCCTTTCTAAATAAATACTTGGTGCCTAATCTTAAAGGAATAGTTCAAAATGAAAATATACTTACCCCCAGGCCATCCAAAATGTAGATGAGTTTGTTCATCGAAACAGATTTGGAGAAATTTAGCGTTACCTCACTTGCTCACCAATGAATCCTCTGCAGTGAATGAATGGGAGTCCAAACAGCTGACTAAAACATCACAATAGCAATCCACACATCTTCAGTTCATCAGTGTACATCTTGTGAAGTAAAAACTATGTTTGTAATCAAATAAATCCATCATTAAGGCAAAAATATAGGGCCATATTCCATCTTAATGCTTTCCAGTGAAAAGTCCATTCTTTGTTGTCCTCTCACATCAAAATTCATTGACACATTTGTTTAGAACAGTTTTGGACCTACTTGTAAACAGTGCTTGATCTGTGCATTTCTTTCTCCTGATTCAGATGAGAGGAGTTTTTCACTGGAGAAAGCAATATTGAAGATAGAGGACTCTTATTTTAACCTGAACCAATGGTTTTAAAGGTGCCATAGAATGGAAAACTGAATTTACCTTGTTATAGTTAAATAATAACAGTTCAGTACATGGACATGACATACCATGAGTCTCAAACACCATCGTTTCCTCCTTCTTATATAAATCTGGTGTTTGCAAAAGACCACCGAAAAATAGGTCAATTCCAACATAACAGACTGTTACGCAACAGCCCCGGGATCGTTAATAGTTACGCCTCCAACATTTGCATCGCCCAATTATCAGTAACGTCAGTACATCAGTTAAACAAGGCAAGTCACTGAAGGGACACGGTTAGCTTAATGCTAGCGCTAGCCTGTTACATTGCAATACATAGGATTTCACTTACCACATAAACAGAGAGATGACTGCTCTGATGATGGTGAATGATGGAGAAATAACTGCGCTGATGATGGCGAATGATTTACAGATCTTGAGTATCACTGAGGAGCAGCTCAACTTGTGTGGTAAGAAGCACTCCCTCTGCATTGTAACTTTACACAGAGCACATGCGATCACAGTAATCACACTAAAATATCCGCGATTCAAAACGGCAGATTCAACAAACCGCATATTAAAAGCGGCTAGAGCTCCTAATTAAAAATATATTTTTATCCATGTGCGAGCTATTGAGCTCTGTGAAACAGCCAATCAGAGCGGAGCTCATTAATATTCATGAAGCTTCCAAATAACAGAGCATTTCATTCTAGGGGCAAATCCTAGGTTGTAAATGGACCTGTAAAACCATTTCTGGAGATTTTTTGCCCTTTCCTATGCCATATACCTTCTACGTAGATATCAGAGAACAATTTAAAATATTCTCTCAATGCATTCTATGGCACCTTTAAGTTTTTAGAAGTTTTAAGAAGATGAAGAAACAAACTCATCGACGTCTTGGATGGCCTGAGGGTGAGTAAATTTTCAGCAAACTTTCATTTTTGGGTGAACTGTTCCTTTAATGAATTAAATTTGCATGTTAATAACTTGTAGATCATTTTGTTTATACAGAAATGAAACCTTTAGTACTTTATAAAACTGTTTGTTAATGTGGTTGTAATTTTGTAATACACAATCCAAGGCCTTTAGTGTCGTGTGTCAAGTATGAATGAGCCTGTAGAGTTGTGTGCGAGTCTGTGTATCCCCATTTGTCAATGAGAGTGCATGAATGGATCTGAGTGTGTGTTTTCTGAGAAAGGTGTTAAAAATAGGGTAACATTAATCACTGACTGAAGCAGACACAGATCAGTTTGGATGGGCCGTGGCCGGGCGTCTCTGGCAGACCTCAGTGTCTGAGAGTGAGACTGACAGGCTTTAAATCAGGGCCTGTCTGTGGTTGTCACAGCAGATGGATTCGAGACAGATTTACCACCGGAGCGGACCAGGAGGCTGGAGGGAGGTCAGTAAGCACAGACAAAAACGCTGAGTGAGACAGAGGGAGAAATGGTGAAAATTAAAAAAAATTGCTTTTGAAAGTGCTCATTTTTCCTCTCATTGGAAATGTTTAGAAAGGTTGGGAGCAGACTCTTAAACAAACAAGAATCAATAAGCATGCAAAATCCCCTCTAACCTGTAAATGGATGTGTGATTCATTACTGGCGTTCCACAGGTCAAACATGTTGAATTTCCTCTTAAAACATGATTGTGAGTCCCTTCAGGTCCAAAAGATTCTTTGGTTTTTCAGGAGTTTTTTGTATTTGAACCCTTCCAACAGTGACTTATGTGATTTTGAAATCCATCTTTTCACACTGAGGACATTTAAGGGACTATATGAAACTATTACAGAAGGTTCAAATGCTCACCGATGCGCCAGACAGAAAAACAATGCATTAAGCTGAAAACTATTGAACAGAATGGAGATCTGTACATTTTTCTAATTTTGCCTAAATAATATCATATATTTTCATTTAGTACTGCCCTTTCAGAGGCTACAGAAGAGAGTTACATGTTTCCCAGAAGACAAAATAAGTTAAATTTACCCTGATTTTCAAATTCAAAAAGTTTTCACCCCCCGGCTCTTAATGCATGGTTTTTCCTTTTGAAGTCCCTCAGTTGTCCTCAGTGTGAAAAGAACTCAGTGTGAAGGATTTTTCTAAAGAACAGCAGGCAGTTTAATTGTTCAGGACAAACAAGGGACTCATGAACAACTATCACTAAAAAAAGTGGATCATTTAGGTGAGAACATAGTATTAAGAATCAAGGGGATGTAAACTTTTGAATGGGGTAATTTTTTATAAATTTAGCTATTATTTTCTCTTGTGGACTATATGTAAACATCTTTTATGTGAAATATCTTCTTCAGGTCAGTACTAAATAAACAATAACATGCATTTGGTAAAATATTTAACATTTTGCAGATTCTGAAAGATGAATCTAAACTTTTGACCTCAACTGTAGTAAAATTATAGTTGCATTATAGTAAAATCAGTAATATTGTGAAATATTATGATTTAAAATAAGTTTTGAAAACATCACAAGTCAATTAAGATAAAAAAACATAAATTAATACTTTCATCTTAATACTTTTTTTTTTTTGTTAAAAATGACAGTAAAGACATTATACAATACATTTATTACAAAAGATTTCTATGTCAAATAAACAATAAACTTTCTATTTATGGAAGAATCCTGAAAAAAAAAGTTTTTACAAAAATATTTAGCAGCAAAAATGTTTTAACATTGATAATAGTAAGAACTATTGTTAATACTTAAGCACCAATGTTACTGATAATAATAGATTTTTGAAAGATTAAGTGACACTTTAGACTAAAGTAATTCAACTAAGTTCAAATTAGGTATTTTAAACTGCAATATTTCACAATATTAGTGCTTTTAACTGTGTTTCATTTAATAAATGCAGCCTTAGTAATCACAAGAGACTTATTTCAAAATAATTAAAAATATTCTAAGCTTTTCACCAGTAGTGTACATTGGTTTGTTAACAATTATTTCTTTGAAGCAGACTCATTTTAGCATTTTGTTTGACCGAAACAATTTCAAATAACCACGTATTGCTTCTCCAGCTTCCTGCTTACAAACTGCGGAAATTAATGAATTAAAATATTAACTTCAGGAGAAACTGCTGAGGAGCTGCATATAAATAGAGGAAGATGAAGCTCCAAGTCAATTTTGATACCTTCAGACAGCACCTATCTATTTTTAATAATGCAATTAGATCGGGCTGGTACGCTCATTTCACTAAATTGGTCTCTGAGAACCAGAACACCCCAAGGGTGCTATTCTGGACCACTGACAGGCTTCTAAACGCCTCTCTTAGAAGTCATCCTGACATAATCCCAGGCTTTAAATGTGATAAGTTGGCAGTGTTCCCTGAGAAACGTATCAACAGTTAGGTCGGATATAAACAGAACATTGGAAAATAGTGCATTTGAGACTGTTTTTGTATCATTTACCACCGCAAGACGCTAATTTAGTCATTTTTTAATGCTGTTGATCCGGACACAATGAAGAAAGTGATTTGGTTTGGGCCTTTGGATAGAAACTGCTCATCAGGTTCAAATCAAATCCCAAATATTCTTACTGACCCCTAACTTATGTAATTATTAGACATTATAAATGTTAATTAGACATTAACTTTTATTGTTGTTTATTGATTTATTATATTGATTTATAAATCCTTTTATGTGCTGTTATTGCACTGCATGAAAGGTGCAATATAAAGTTGCATGGATTTATTGATGGAACTGCATAAGATGAGAACTAATGAGAATGACAGTAGTGAGTGCTTGCCAAGTAATTTTGCCAATTTTACCTGATGAACAAACACATATGGAGCAAAATTGCATGGCTGGAATTCTGAGAGTGGTGATTTCCATATAATTGAATCCAGATTATATTTAATTAGGCCTCATCTGGCATGACTGAAAGCGCATCCCTGGAACACACACATATGCCACGTAAAGCTTCAAAGAAGATAATTCGCCTATTTAGATGTTATAATATGACAATGTTACTGGCAAACCTAGAAAGAGCATGTTCATTTGATTCTAAATAATGTCCTGCAGTGTGGCATCTAAAACTTTATATACATATGTACAGTTGAAGTCAAAAGTTTACATACACCTTGCAGAATTTGCAAAATGTTAACTATTTAACCAAAATAAGAGGGATCATACAAAATGTATGTTATTTTTTATTTAATACTGCCATGAACGCCAGTGAGAAATGCACATTTCATATGATTACACATTCAGAGAGAAGGCTAGCCTATTTATTTTAGTTTTGAATATTTTTGTTTAAAAGTAGACATTTCAAACTTTCTATAATAGATAGCCTATATTTCTCAAATCTGGGAGGCACAAGCTGAGTTTCTGCGCCCTCCAGTTCACATGCAATGCAAGTTTATTTATTAAACACAGGCAATTGGTTGATAAAACATTGATCAAAATTAAGATACAATTTATACAAAACGAAAATCTTTTAAAAAAGAGACTACAGAACAAAACGTAATGAAGTGGTCAAAATGTTTTACTCATGACTCCAGACATATTGCACATCTCATGATGTATCATATCTTTCTCATGCTGCATGCTCACTGCATGCTCACTTTCATAATCAACATTGATTAAATTAAAAAACATAATGACGTCACATATTTTCCAACCCAGCCCTCGGCCCTGTTGCAACAGTTGTTGTTTAGGTACCTTAAACGCACAATGTGACGAGTCGGCTGCCTCCCCCCTAATTATCATCACAACCCCGTCCCTTATTCGCCGCCCTTCTCCAGGCTCCCGACGGGAGTGGGTGTGTAGGGGAGAGGAGGGGCGAGAAATCATCTCGGGCTGGCGGCGTGTGATGAGGAACACGTGAAGGAAATGAAGCCTCATCACCGCCGCTGTTTAAATCCCGAGCGCGCCTCTCCTCAGGAGACCGGTCTCTCCCCGTGCATGCACGCTGGTGTCCTCGCGGGTCCAGGAAGGGGTGAAGAGGGAATCCCGCGCCGCCAGGAGGACGAGCCGCCGGACCCGCGGTCTGGCTGAAGACCGCACCAGAGACGGCCGACGGGCCAGGATGCCGGGCCGTAGATTCCCCGCTGGAAGCACCGTGAAAGCTCGAGAGGGAGGAAGCCGCAAGAGATGCCGCCGCCCCTAGCACCCCGGCCCCACGCGGGGAGCGTGTGCGGCCGCCGGACTCCGCCCCTTACCTGGACCCTTCCCTATCGAACACTACCCATCCTTCACGAAACCCCAGCACTCGAGGACACCAGATCCCCCTTTTATTTGGACACTTTATTTCCCTTTTGGACACTTTTCTTTCACTTTCTGTTTAATAAAAGCCTCTCCGAGGCCTGACGCCACACCCACGGTGTCTGTCGTTTGCTCCTCCCGCCACAGCACGTACAGTCTCGGAGTCATCGCTGCAACCAGGAGATAAAGAGAGCCGAGACCCACATCACCTAGCACATATATTTGTCTCTGCCACCCCAGGATGCTAGCGCGACCAGCGCCATTGCTACTGTAGGAGGGCGCCAGCACCTCTGCCTCTCAGCGCCTCTGCCTCGCGAGTGGATGATAGCCCTTTAGACGCCTAGCAATGGTTTAACCTTTAGTTAAGTTATACCTTAAGAGTCTTTGTAGCGCGCTAAGAGACAACGTTATCGTGAAACGCAGCCCAGGAATGATGCTTATGATGCGTAATGGAGATTCCAAAGCGCTCTTCTTTGGTCAGAACCACGGAGAGCGATCACGGATAGGTCCATCCTATGCACCGAAACTTTTTTACAATGCAACAAAATATTTAAAGAGCAAGCTATTAAAATCTATATGTATAGTTACAGATAATTTAACAGTATATTATTCAGTTTTTTTTTATTAGGTTAAACAGTGATTAGATTAGAACGTTTTTAAAACGTTCACAATTGGTCTGGCCCATCCAAACTGGAACCCCGGCGTCGTGCCGTGCCTGGTTCGCGCTTAAGTAAAAAAAAAAAATTGTCTGGCCAATCAGAGGCCCCCTGAACACGTGAGGCCCCTAGGCTGCAGCCTATGTAAGCCTGTGCATTAATCCGTGCCAGCTGACCTGAATAAGATATTTCACATAAAAGATGTTTACATATAGTCCATAAGAGAGAATAATAGTTGAATTTATAAAAATGAGCCGGTTCAAAAGTTTACATACACTTGATTCCTAATACTGTGTACCTAAATGAGTTTTTTTTTTTTTTTTTTTTTTTTTTTTTAGTGACAGTTGTTCATGAGTTCCTTGTTTGTCCTGAACAGTTAAACTGCCTGCTATTCTTCAGAAAAATCTTTTAGGTCCCACAAATTCTTTTGTTTTTCAGCATTTTTGTGTATTTGAACCTATTCTAACAATGACTATGATTTTGAGATCCATCTTTTCACACTGAGGGACTCATATGGAACGATTACAGAAGGTTCTAATGCTCACTGATGCTCCAGAAGGAAAAACAATGCATTAAGAGCTGGGGCTGAAAACTTTTTGAATTTGAAGATCAGGGTAAATTTGACTTATTTTGTCTTCTGGGAGACATGTAAGTATCTTCTGTAGCTTCTAAGGGGCAGTACTAATAAAAAAAAAAGATATTTAGGCAAAATACAAAAAATGTACACATCCTCATTTAGTTCACGATGCTCTTAATGCATCGTTTTTCCTTCCGAAGCATCAGTGAGTGTTCGAACCTTCTGTAATAGTTGCATTTGAGTCCCTCAGTTGTCCTAAGTGCGAAAAGATGGATCTCAAAATCATAGTCATTGTTGGAAATGGTTAAAATATACAAAAATGCAGAAAAACCAAAGAATAAATGGGACCTAACGTACTTTTCTAAATAACAGCAGACAAACGGCTCAGGACAAACAAGGGACTCATGAACAACTATCACTAAATTAAAACAAACAAACAAACAAACAAAAAAACAGCTGTGGATCATTTCATTAACAACACAGTATTAAGAATCAAGTGTATGAAAACTTTTGAATGTGGTCATTTTTATAAATTCAACTATTATTTTCTCTTGTGGATTATACGTAAACATCTTTTATGAGAAATATCTTATTCAAATCAGTACTAAATATGACAGAAGGTGTTTTTTAATGCTGCTGGCCTATTGGATGTTTATGATCAAACGTCAGTCATGCAAGTTGCTGAATTAGCTCACGTGACTGATCTTTCCAACAACCTAAAACAAATCAAAGCATCCACCAGTCACTTCCAACTAAACAACCTGAAGCTTCATTACATACAGCGCAACCTATTAGTGCTTATTTAATTAGATGGTGAAATCAAAACATTCCATAAGGTTGTGCTCAAATCAGAGGTCAATGCATAATTATCACGACAGAACAAGCTTTCTTATGTCCCTATGAAATAAACATCTCGATGTTTGTTCGGTCTCATCCTAACATGCTTCATTAGCTCAAGGTGTTTAATTAGAATATCATGTTCTCCAGCCAGCTGACGGTTTGTAGCTCATCTCACCAAACTTTTCAGCCGTACAGGTTACGAGGTCCTAGCAAACACCTCATAAACATATGAAAGTTACTGTATCTAATGCATTAAACAGGCTCCATGGGCTTGTTTATTGGTCTAAACTGTTCACAGACTGATTACTGCACTTCAGTATATGGGGAAACTTTGAAAACAGATGTCCTCATGCATTAGTGAACCCATTATAAAAAATTAACACACAGCAATGAGTCAAAGCCAGTGGGGTTATGTTCATTTAATTATTACTTTGATATTCCTCCGCTGTTATTTTGCCTCTCAGCTGTGTTTATGTTTGTCTTTGGTTTGTCGTTTAATTTAGTTTACACAAATCATATATACAGTATACATGGACCTATTAAAAATAATGGAGCCTGCTCACAAATTCAATTTTAGGCTGGCTGTAGCTTACATTTCGAATAATGAAATGTTAATCCAATGTTTATAACATCAATGTCATATATTTTTATGTACTACGCTTTTATTTACCGCTACTACTGCAACTGATACATATAACAGTTCTAATATTTTCTCTTGTTGTCTTTCTTATGTTTAATTACTTACAATTTATTTCATATATAATTCATAAATACTATTTGTTATTGTAGCAGCAGTGGATCTATTACCACGGATTTTACAGATCTATTTTTTATAATATTAATCTTTCTAGTTTATTGCAGCCAGCTATGTATTAAAAAGTGTTGAGTAACTAATGCTGACATAATTAGGTTCAGGACACTGGGTCGCTCTGGTGACATGAAATTAATGTCCCCCATTTGCAGCATGGCCACATTTTCCCTCCCACCACATTCCCGTGACTCCAGTGCTAATGTATTCTTTTAATCGAATAATAACACACATTTATTATCGCAAGCATTTGTAATTGGTTAAATCTTTATCAGTGGATTTATAGGCTCATCGGATGACAATGCAGCGCAAGGAGCAGAGTGTTATTTTAATATTATTTATATACTATAGTATTTATTTATCAGCTTTTATTTTTATTTACTTTGAATTTCAGTCAAAGTTTCAGTCATTTTATGTACTTTTTTACCATTTATATTTAGGTTTATTTTATTTCAGTTTTTCAGTGATTTTTAAGGATTTTGTCCATCCATCCATCCATCCTTCAATCCACCCCTCCATCCTTCCAGCAGTTTCTCCATCCATCTATCCGTCAATCCATCTTTTCATTCATCAATCCATTATTATATCCATTCATCCTTCCATCCACCCATCCATTTAGCAGTCTGTCCATCTATCCATCCATCAATTCTTCCTTCTGTCCATCAATCTGTCATTCCATCCATCCATCAATCCAGCAGTCTGTCCATCCATCCATCTGTCACCCACCCCTCCATCCTTCCAGCAGTGTTTGTCTGCCCATCCCTCCATCCATCCATCAATCTGTCCTTCCATCCATCCATCCATCAATCTGTCCTTCCATCCATCCATCCATCCATCCATCAATCTGTCATTCCATGCACCCACCAATTCAGCAGTCTGTCTGTCTGTCCATCCATCCATCCATCCATCCATCCATCCATCCATCCATGCACCCAACAATTCAGCAGTCTGTCCATCCATCCATCCATCCATCCATCCATCCATCCATCATTCCATGCACCCACCAATTCAGCAGTCTGTCTGTCCATCCATCCATCCATCAATCTGTCATTCCATGCACCCACCAATTCAGCAGTCTGTCTGTCCATCCATCCGTCCGTCCGTCCATCCATCCATCCATCCATCCATCAATCCATCATTCCATCCATCAAGCTGTCCTTCCATCCATCCATCCATCAATCCGTCATTCCATCCATCCATCCGTCATTCCATCCATCAAGCTGTCCTTCCATCCATCCATCCATCCATCCATCCATCCATCATTCTATCCACCCATCAATTCAGCAGTCTGTCTGTCTGTCCATCCATCCATTTATCCATCTATCCATCTGTCAAGCCGTCCTTCCATCCATCCATTCAGCAGTCTGTCCATCCATGCATTCATCCATCCAGCAGTGTTTCTCTATCCATTTATCCATTCGTCATTCCATCCATCCATCCATCCATCCATCCATCCGTCTATCCATCCTTCTAGCAGTCTGTCTATCCATAAATCTATCTATCCGTCAATCCAACCTTCCATCATCCACCCCTCCATCCATAAATTCATCCTTCCAGCAGTGTTTGTCCATCCATTTATCATCTATCTATCCATCAGGACATTTCACAGTTTTTCACAGTCCCATAAATATGACATCTTACCCTTTATTATATAGATATACTTTTTTATTAGAAATATGACACATTCATTTTGTGCTCTGAAAACTGTACAATAACAAAGAAACCCCAGTGAACTTAAAAAAGGGAGTGTGGAAAGGCAGGGAGAGGAGGAAGGGGAGGAGAGGGAGGGGTTGATGGTGGAGAATTCAGGCAAGTACGTATCATGGGGAGTGACAGTCAGTGATACCGAAACACACACCGTTACATGATGTTACAGAACACTGATATAGTCCAGTAACCCAATGAAATTTGGGGAGGGGGATCTCAGAATCGCAATGATATCTATAATAATGATAACAATATTCCCCAAGCACAGTAAGAAAGATATTTATAGGCTAAAATTCATTTTGTAGAACTCTTCTGCAAATAATTACAATGCTGTACAACAGGACTCTGAGGAGTGAGTCTTGTGCTTTCTCTGTGTGCGACCACAACCTAACCAGAGAATAACACCCCTCTGCAGTTTCATATATAAGACTATGTATAATATATATATTTATATATTCATATTCATCTCCGTTTCTTTCAAACATGATTCAGCACATATTCTGAGACTCAGTTTGTTTCAAGTCTCTCAGCTCCAGTGATTCTGATGAAAACATCAAGCGAATGAAACGTGTCGGTTCTCACGAACCCACCGACTGGACCTGCTTCCAAACCGAATCTCACGCTGATGTCAGTTCGATGTTGAGTGATTTCCGAAGGATCCGCAGGTCGGTGCGGTGCACGGGACAGCACAGTGGCTCAGCTGTGGGCTGTACTGGCTCAGAAGGGCGTTTGAGACAGATTAACAGTCAAATGGCTTTGGGGAATCACGACGCCTCTTGCACCCCAAGCGTACACATGTCACACTGATCAACAACGATGATAATAAGACTAATCATTTTTAAGAATTCGATTTCGAATGATGTGTAGCTCACCTGATTCCTACCGGGCAGTTTGAAAGCTTTCTGTTGTAGCGCTACGTCTCTCTCTTCCATAAATGTGACATGATCACTAATACGTGTGTGTGTGTATGTGTGTATCCAGAGGTGTAAGAAATTGAAGGCCACTCACTAAGGCTCATCCGCTCTTAGTCTGAATTCCAGTCCTTCCCATCAGTCAGTCACTCCCAATGTTCCCATGGCAACATCCCGGGTCAGCACTCAACTTGCCCAGTTCCAGCCGTTCTTGGTAGTGCCAGCTCATTACCATAGCAACAGGCTCAGACCTGGATTTTCGAAAGTGTTATGATTTGCTTTGACATTAAGGAAAAGGCCATTCCAGGATTAAAAAAAAAACGACACAAATAAAAATTGCACAGCCATGTTGCTTTCACTCTCTTTCTTGCATACTTTTGTTTGTCCGCACTTTCGCTCAAATCTCATTCCCTCTCTTTGTCCCTTTTCCCTGCGAGTAGAGTTTGTTCTGTTTCTCTGAATGCTCTGGGGGTCGCTCAGACCTCCGTCTGCAGGTCCATGATCTCTTGGCCCACCAGAGGGATGGTGGCGCTGGCCTTCTCCCACTCCACCGCTTGCATCTCCAGAGGAGAGGCCTGTAGGGGCTCCAGCTCTTTACGCACCCATGATGGGGGCGAGTGGGTCTTCCTGATGCCCTCCCATGCCCGCTTACTGGGGGTCTGCTGCTTGTCCTGCATTAACAGGAAGAATAACATTTTAGGTTAATTTTTTTTTTCTAAAATGTCAAGTAACATCATAGTTCAGTGCAAAAAAAAAAAAAAAAAAATGCTACAATTTCAGGTCAATATAAAGTTAAATTTGATTTTAAAAATAAAATCAAATAAAAAACTAATCAAATAAAAAAATTCTCAAAATACATTAATAAAGCACATGAATAAAAATTAATACATTAATAAAAAAATACATATTAATATAGGGAAAATTGAAATGAATTTAGTTAACTGCTACTTGCCCTGCATTAACACAAATTATTAAATACATTTTATATACACTATATATTATATACACTACTACTCAAAAGTTTTTGGACAGTAAGATTTTTAAAGTTTTTTTTAAAGAAGTTTCTTCTGTTCATTAAGCCTGCAAAGACAGCAAGAACAGTAATATTGTGAAATATTTTTAAAATATATTTCTATATTTCAAAAAACTGCTTGAATAGATTTTAAAATGTAATTTATTCCTTATTATAATGGAATATAATTTATTCCAGCATTATTCCAGTCTTCAGTGTCACGTGAGAAACATTTTTTATTTTTATTATAAATATTTAAAACAGTTGAATACATTTTTTTCAGGATTCTTTGATGAATAGAAAGATCCAAAGATCTTTTTTTTTTTCATCAAAGAAACCTGAAAAAAATTCTAATTAGCTGTTTTCAACATAATAAAAATTAAAACAATGTTTTTTGAGCAGCAAATCATAATATTAGAATGATTTCTCAAGGATCATGTGACTGGAGCACTGATGCTAAAAATTCAGCTTTGAAATCACAAGAATAAATTACATTTTAAAATATAATCTAATAGAAAACAGTTATTTCTAGTAGCAAAAATATTTCACAGTTTTACAGTTTTTGCTGTACTCTGGATCAAGCTTGGTGAGCAGATATTATTTAAAATCATTACAAATCTTTAAACTGAAAAAATTATTTATAATTATTGTTTTATTGTATGTTTTATTTTAATTATTGTTTTTATTGTATGTTTCATCAAATAAATGCAGCCTTGGTGAGCCTTGGCATTAGTGACCTTAAATTATAATAAATAATAAATAAAAACTATTCCAGGTTTCAGACCGGTTGTGTACAGTATATGTTCTTCTCTCTTAATTTTGGAATGAAATAGAATTTTTTTTAGGATTTATTTTTAGCGTTTTGTTATTATTATTATTATTATTATTATAGGACAGTATAGATATGACAAGAAGCGAAGTTGGAAAGAAAGAGGAGGGCAGGACCGGGAAAGGTCCTCGAGTCTGCATTCAAACTCGGGATGTTCGTAGTTCCACTTAATGCCAAATAGAAAAGGAGGAGGAAGTGATTAATGTAAACTCATACACTAAGATTGGTTTTATCGCTGCCTCCTGATGACACGCTCCATCTCTTCCCAGTCTTTCCGTCCACTGGGGGAGAATCTCTATCCTTCTCTGCATGCTGCAGCTTCCTGTTTAAGTCCTGGAACATGTCCTGGTGGCGCTTCCGTGTATGCATGATCTTCTGCAAGACAAAACCCGCATTTAAAACCTCTCCAGAGATGAATGAAACTGCACCACACAAGACTGCTGTCATTTGTGGAAAGATTTACATTAGACTGACCTCAAAATCCAGCTCTGCATAGCGTGATTTTCGTCTCTAAAAGGGCAAATAAGAAAAGGATGTTATTGTGTGTCCTTTCAGAGTTGTCTTGGGGGGAAAAATAAACAGCAAATGGGTCATTCCCAAAAAAAGTGACAAGTCTTTAGATTTTTCAGTCATAAGAAAGATTTAATATATTTCAAAAAAGGCCATATAAAAGACAAAATTCAATAACCTAACATTTTAGTACTGTACACAGTACATGTATCTGGTATACCCTATTTATATATTATATAAATATATATTTAAAGCAACTAATATCAAATAATATAACAATATAATTTCATTAAATTTAACATAATATAAAAATAATTTTAAACAGTTTAAACATTAGTGAATAAAGCAAAATAATTGAATTAACATTTAAAGCAACTAATATAGAAACAATTAATATAATAAATAAAAAAAAGTTTGTGTCTTTAAATTCATCAAATTTATAAATATAAATTTAAAAAACTACTTTTAAATTCTAATCAGTCTTTAAATTTAGTTAAGTAATATTTAGTAACAATTTATAAGTCAATACCGTTTGAGAACGACCCAAATGCAATAAGTAGAGAAAAATCGATTGTAAAATTTCGCCTTTGTGAAAGCATTGTGCGGCTTTTATATTGCACGTTTCCGCTGAGCTCCTGGCATGAGCGTGCGGTAAACAGCTTGTGACCGAATGGCCTTTCTTTAGCCTGTCGGAGAGCGTCTGAGGGCAGTCTGACATTCTGCCTGCGCTGTGCGTGGCTGCAGCTGTGCGCCCGCAATGCATTCTGGGAGCATGTTTGGCCTGAGGTGACGAGGAATCCACGCTTGTCATCTGCTCCCTTTTAAAGCATGAGCAAAATCTGACCTTTGCAGAGACTTTCTTTTCTAAGAGGGATAATTGCAAATGCGAAAAGGCATAATTTATGTGGCCTTCTTTCATTCCTTCCTTTTTGAAGCGGCAGATTTTTCGTTCCATTAAGTGTTTCGACGCAGATTTTATTGAAAGCGAGTGCATGTGCACTGGCTGATGTCAGTTGAAATGTAATTCTGAGCCACGTAATGACAGTCCTCTAAGCAGACACTCTCCACAAACATGCTTTTTTTCACTCCGCACATAAATTAGGACACTCGCTCCCTTGTGGCAGATATGACAAACATTGATGTGAATTCACAGCCTTGTAGGCAGATGGGTCTACAGCAAGTTTCTTTGGACCAGAAACCAACGTGTCCATCAGTGATTAGAAATAATCACGGTGAAGAAAAAAAAGTGCAAGATGAGGATGAAAAGACATCGTGATTTAAAAAAAAGAGCAAAACCAGCATTGAGTTGTAAGACGCACACACATTTGCACTGTTAGCCATTAAATGTTAATGAATAGTCATTTAGAAAGCTGTTGTGTCAATGGAGTTCTGATTCATTTAGGCTATGAATCTTTCAATACAAACTGTGATGAGCGGTTTCATTATTTAGACTAAATGAAGTCAAACAAGCTTGTCAACAATGAGAAAACAGGTGAAGGACATCTATCACATTGCAACCCTCTACCAACACATTTGCAAAAGAATCGCTTTTGGTTAGCACATTTTTTAGATTGCTCGCCAGACTGTTTGTGTGCATAGTGTACTTTAAAACAAAATTCACTCAGAAATTGCTAGCAAATTTTGAAATACACTGAATTTAATGTTCAAATTTAAAGGAATCCCCAGGTATAAAGACTTGTATGGTTTAATATAACGCAAATGATGTCTCTTACTGAAATATTAAAATGTACGTTATTTAAACAATCCACATCATTTAATGCATATTTTGTGTAATGATGTAAAATGGTTGCATCTGTTGCTATTTTTACTGGGACACAATTCGGAAAATAAAATAGTGACACGATGCCACATTGTGCAGCTTTTAGTTACATTTTTTTTAGTTGAAGAGAAGCGATGTAAGCTTTCACTGCTTTCCTAGCGATAAGAAGAGAAAAGAAAAAAATGGAAATAATGCCTGTAGACGAATAAAACTTCCTAAAGACCTGTGTCTTTGTTCTCTCCACCTTTGCTCTGATTTTAGTCAACCACAGCTACTGAAAGAGCTTACAAATGGCAGAGACAAGAAACGCTAAATGCCATCCATTGCCGAAGCCACTGAAGAAGTTTCTTAGCGTGGATTTCACTCGATTTCCTGGGGCATTTAGATTCATTGTGGGGGAAAAAATCCATTTTATGGAATTTTGTTTAAGCCACGCTTATATCCATCACCACCTATAAGCTCTTTCAGTAGCTGTAGCCATTATATCAGTATTTTATTTTTTGAGTTTTCGTGTTGTGGTAAAAACAGATAGCGCCACTGCGTGTAACCATTTCACATCATCGCAATAATGGTCCATAGTCCAAATATGTCTAAAACTATGTGGATTTTTTAAATAACGTAATTCTTTCATGGTTTTCTACTACATATTTCAGTACAAGACATCATTTACGTTATATTATGCCATACAAGTCCTAATACCCAGGGTCCCCTTTAAAGGATTACTCCACTTCCAAAATAAAAATTTCCTGATAATTTACTCACCCTCATGTCATCCAAAATGTTCATGTCTTTTTTTCTTCAATTGCAAAAAAATTAAGTTAGTTGAGGATTACATTACAGGATTTTTTTCCATATAGTGGACTTTAATGGTGCTCAGTGGATTGAAGGTTAAAAATGCAGTTTCAGTGCAGCTTCAAAAGGCTCTACACGGTCCCAGCCGAGGAATCAGGGTCTTATCTAGTGAAACGATTGGTTATTTTCTTTAAAAAATTGCAATTTGTATATTTTTTTATCTCAAATGCTTATGCTTATCAATGCTTATCTTATCAAGCTCTGCGATGAACATGCGTACTCTGTGCACTCCGGTTCAATACAGTTAGAGTATGTCGAAAAAGCCCATCTCATTTTCTCCTCCAACTTCGAAATCGTCCTACATCGCTGCAGAAGTACCGACCCAATGTTTTCAAAGTGAACATGCATTAGAGGGTCAAACACCCTTCACAAAAAATGGTAAAAAAGCTAACTGACCCTAACTGTCTTGAACAGGAATGCACAGAGTTCACAAACACATCGCAGTGCTAGACAAGACAAGCATTTGTGGTTAAAAAGTGTCTAAATATTATTTTTTTAAAGGAAATGGCTAGATAAGACCCTTATTCCTTGGTTGAGATTGTTTAGAGCCCCTTGAAGCTGCATTTTTAACCTTCAATCCATTGAGCACCATTGAAATCCACTATATGGAGAAAAATCCTGGAATGTTTTCCTTAAAATAACTTAATTTCTTTGTGACTGAAGAAAGAAAGACATGATTATCTTAGATGACATGGGGGTAAGCAAATCCTTTAAAGTAGAAAGACTCAAATGGCATTTTCTTGTAAAACATACTCTAATAGTCTTTGTTTTATCTACAACTTTGAAAATTAATTTGTTACAGTGTACTAATTCTACTACTAGGTCTGATAAGCTGCTGGGCTCATAAATAATAATCACATTATCTGCATTTGCTCTAACTGATTTGCTGAAATCAAAACGTGAATGTTAATAGGTGAGCGCTAGCCAATAAGATTAACGGTTGTGCATTAGCTCCACCCACTACTAAAGAAACTGGCAGTGGCTCCTCCTTAAAGAATTCCATATATTCTCAGTCATTTCGACTAGAAAAGACAAGAGGATCATTTACTTGTAGCAAGCCACTACTTAATGGTATATAAGACTCTCTCGCTTTCTCTCTCTTTGAGTGCATATGAGAAAAAGAGCACTCTCAGCAAAACGATGAGAGTTGGACACCTACGCACTGGAGTTTACGGTCCATCAGAATACACTGCACATCCATTTATATGATATCAATAAGAATAGCGCACTGTGAAGACGGTGAGTGGAACAACTCTCAAGTGGTCAGAATGTTTGTGTATGTGAGTGAAAATATTACTGTGCTAAAATTCTTATGGTCCGTTCACACCAAAGACAATATGTGACCCTGGATCACAAAACCAGTCTTAAATAGCACAGGTATATTGTAGCAATAGCCAAAAATACACTGTATGGGTCAAAATTATAAATGTTTCTTTTATGCCCAAAATCATTAGGATATTAAGTAAGATCATGTTCCATGAAGATATTTGTAAATTTCCTTCCATCAATATATCATTTTTTTTTTTAAATTAGTAATATGTATTGCTAAGAACCTCATTTGGACAACTCTAAAAGCGATTTTCTCTATATTATGATTTTTTTGCACCCTCAGATTCCAGATTATGCCAAATATTGTTATTTCATAACAAACCATACATCAATGGAAAGCTTATTTATTCAGTTTTCAGATAAACAATTTAACCTTATGACTGGATTTGTGGTCCAGTCACATATATTTATTGCTTAATCAATGGCGAGTGAAATCTAAAAAAATTGTCATTTCAATTATTGCAAGCCAGTGGCATTATAGAAATTATTTTATCACCTAGAGCAAAATGCTGTCATGTATGCAAGTGGTTTACTTGCAACGTAGAGGGTTGCATTGTTTGATCTCATGATTATGGTCGTTTCATACCTCCAAAGAGCTCATAGACAGTGTGGAGACAGTCTCGCTCTTAGACATCATGCCGGAGTTCCCAGAGTCCCCTTGCTCGCATGTGTTTGTCATCTGGGACTCGCTGGAGATGTTCTGCACTGTCTGCACCGGGGAGTCCCTCTCTGAGCAGGAAACGCTGACTCGGTCAGTAGGAAGGCTTTTCAACCCGAAGCCTGGCACGGGATCAGTGCCAGCAGGGTTGGCCAGGTGGATGAGCCTGGTCTGGGGTAACTGTTCGATGCTGATGTTGTACTTGGTTGCTTGGTCGTCCTTGCTGCCCTTTGCAGGCCTCAGGGTGTTGTTGTTGTTGGGCAAGAGCACATAACCCTGGCCCGACCCTCCACCTCCTCCTCCTTCGGGACCACCGCTGTCTCCCGGGGCTCCGTCCAGTTGCTTGAAGAGCTCGCCGTCACAGATGTAAATAGATTTGGCTCCGGGTAGCTCTGTACTGACCCCGGCAATGCCGCTTTTGTCGCGCCGCATGGTGAGAGTGTGGCTGGCGTAGTCAGTGACGTTTTGCAGGTGAACCTTTGCCATGCTGGCAGGAAGTGTGTTGAAGTTAGAGCCTTTCTGTACCGTGATTTGTTGTGAAGCTACCTTCTCTTCACCTTGTTGGGAGGAACGCTTTAGGGTGCCTGTGAATCAGAGGGAAAAAGCCTTAGTAAGTGAAAAAAGATCAGAGCAGAGAAAACGCATGCAGGTTTGATAGAGCGGTGCTACATTTTGCTGATCTTTCATCAGCTCGAATTAGGGGTGGGCAATATGACCTAAAATTAATATCAGGGTATTTTTCATCTTTTGAACGGTGACGGTATAATATCACAGTATTACTTTTTTTGGTACATTTTGGGAGGAGTAGCTTGTCCTGTCCCTTTAGTATGTGAATAAAGTTAATATTTTTATAATATAATAAGTAAATGGTAGGTATCCTTATCAAAAAGAGACATGGGAGAGTATGCATTCTTAACATATTTATTTTGCAAAAAACCTAAAGATCTTACTTAACAGTGTACAACAAAACAAAAATTATTTTTTATTGAAATTTAATTTCTGCAATATTTAAAACCTTTAAATAACTGGGAGAAATCAACCCATGGCAACAGTTTAAAAGTAGACCAATTCTGTGGGGAAAAACGCGGACTTGGCAACCCTGCATCCAACACAAGCTGCTGGAGTTAATGTCATTGCACACACGAGTACGAAATTTTCTTCCGAGATTTTTGCACGTTAAAAAAAATACAGGTTATGTTAATCGAGTTTACACACTGCCTCTGAAACTTTCGTCCGTCATAAGAAAAAAAATCGGATCGTGTTTGATTTTCTGCATTTTCGCATCCATAATAAGCATTTTGATAAGGATGGCGAATATGAGAAAACAAAAAAACGCATACGAAAATCGGACTCAGTGTACAATGACCTTTAGATTTGAATGATCACGGGTCGAAAGTAAAGAGAGATTACAAACATAGACTGGAGGATTTGCTGCAATCTTGTACGCACTGACAAATATCTGTTAACGTTATAAGATGTGCTGCTCCCTTTACACAGAGTGTGCGTTATCGCAAAATCGAAAGCAAAAGTAAACAGGCCGGTAGCGTTCGCCTTGCGCCCGCTCAATTTGTGATCCGCTGTATGAATCCTTCGGCCGGCCGCCGGGAAAAGTCCCGGTCGTCCCGATTGCCACCCCGCCCCTGGTATAGGCTACAGGCCCGACCTTTCTTCACGATGTTTCACCAGTCGTTTAATGGCCACTCCCCTTTTACCTACCACCTGCAAAGCTGATACGAATATGTTTTACTTTTTTATTTACAACAATATATATAGTATAAGGACAGGTATTCAGACCACAGCTGAACATTTGAAGAAAATGTAATGCATTATTTAGAATTAGCTATTATTGATGTAGATGCAGCCGTTCAAGGCACATAATTAATTTATTACGGTATTGACGGTATTAGAAAATCCATGTCGTGGCGCAATCTCACACCGGTGCTGACTATGACAGGTGTACCGCCCACCCCTAGCTCGAATTATGATGTAATTAATTGAAATAAAACTTTGCTGAATCATAAGAATAATATGTGACCCTGGACTACAAAACCAGTCTTAGGGTGTACTCACACTAGGCAGTTTGAACCGTGCAGTATGTGCAAAAAGATGAAAATATGGCGTTCATTCACTCAGAGGCAAGCAGATTCTATATTTCAGATTCCCGTTAAATAATTACTGATGCTAGTCCACATTGCAAATTGAATTTTAATAATTTTACAGCCCTATTTTTTATTTATTAATCCAAAATTGGCCACATTCTGTGACATTCCGCACTATACATTAAATTCTATTTTTCATTTTTTTCAGCATCTTGGAATTTATAAGACCCTAATGATAACACAGAATTTTATGAGCTAGAAAGTTGAAATGGCAGACAGTGAAAAATCTAATGAAATATATAACATTCAAACTTAAAACAGACATGACCTAACAATTATTTTGATATGTTGCAGGAAAAAAAATTGTCAAAGATGGGATAATAAATGTGTAAATACACAAAGGATGAAGGATTCCTATTTGATTTTCCCATGAGTGCCGCCAGCAAGCAGATTATACATTTAGTGAATTGGCATGTAATCCCTAGTGAAAAATAAATATACTAAAATGTATTTAAATACATTTAAGTATACTACAAATACATATTATGTACTTAATAAAAATACCCTGCAATTGTATTTTTAGTATACTAAACTGGTATATTTGATTATGCTAAAGTGGAACTATTGCAAGTACACTTTAAATATTTTGCATTTAAAGACTGATATTATTTAAAGATTACACAATCCTCATCAGTAGTGACATTATAACATATTTTAGACTTAATATTAAGAAATGTGCATTGTGCACAAGTAGTACTCCAAATAAAATGTAATTAAAATTTTTATATCAGTAAGTCTCGAGTGTTATGTTAGTAATTATGTTAATAGACTTGAACTATACTTAGTATAAAATAAATGCATTTAAATCTATTACTTTTTTACTAGGGATAATTGGCTGCATGACAAAAGGTTAGTGGAAAACAGGAGCAAACAAAAATGAAATTGTGAACTTTGAGGGTTGCATTTCAACACTTCGCACAATAATGCAGCCAAGAATTAAACTTTAGCTTTAACAAGTCATGTGAAAATGCCCTTAGAGCATCTGAAGGAAGGCTGATTGAAGGCTTCATTTTTAGTCTTTCACACTTCAAAAAAGCAAAAAATATCACATCACAAGTCTCTATTTCCAGATGCTAGCTTGATACGTCGTCTTGACAAATAATCAGAATCCCATTTCCGATAGATATCAGAGAAGAAAGCTGTTATCTGATAATGAAATGTCGGGAGGGACTTAATTAGGACAGGGCGGCAGATCTGAGGCACGGGAGGGGAACAGACAAGTCTATTTATCTGCATTTTGCTTCTCGCCAGCTATCAGATCGTGTTCTGAATCTCCTTGTAGAAAATGCATTATGTGGCCTGTAAAATGGCACTTATATCTTGTATAAACCTCTCAGAGGGATGTCACAACAACTTCAAGTGGCCGGAGGAGCGTACGTTGTGAGAGACTCACCTGATCGGCAAGCCATGTCCACATCCTTTTCAAAGTCAGTCTGGAGAAAACAATGCGAATGAGATTTTTAAACCACAATTTTATACATAATGTGTAACAGATAAACAGAAATGTAGTCAGAATTTACCATCAGCTGAGCATGGCCATTCTGGAAAGATCCACCAGAGTCACCGTTTCCATCGTCTTGGCGGTCAACAACACGACACTTTACCGCCTCTTGAACCTAAATGATTGGAAAAATCATGTTTAAGTATTTCATTTGCATCTAAAATTGAGAACCAGGACCACAAACCAGTTATAAGTAGCACTAGCCAACAATATATCGTTTGGGTCAAAGTGATAGATTTTATTTTTATGCCAAAAATCATTAGGATATTAAGTGAAGATCATGATAAATGAAGATATTTCGTAAAATTTTCTACCACAAATATATTGAACTTAATTTTTTAATTTGTAATATGCATTGCTAAGAACTTCATTTGGACAACTTTAAAGGCAATATTCTCAGTATTTAGATTTTTTTGCACCCTCAGATTCCAGATTTTCAAAAAGTTGTATCTCGGCCAAATATTGTCCTATCCTAACAAGCTTATTTATTCAGCTTTTTTAAATCTCAATTTTCAAATTCTCAAATTCTCAATTGACCCCTATGACTGGTTTTGTGGTCCAGCGTCACATATAGTATATGAACAAAACTAAGACCAGCAGGCCTTAAAAATTCTGTATTTGTTTCTAAATTCTGTATTATATAGTAATCTGTGTTTTTGTGTTCCATTTTAGCAATTTCATTACATTTTAGTCATTAAACAACATATCCAATCAATTAAAAAAAAAAAAAATTTAAATCTTCATTATGATATTACTTGTAATAACACTGATTTTTGATAATGATGATTATTTTAACTTTCAGAAGAACATTTTACTATACAATAGTAATAAATATATATTTTTATCATAATATAAATCGAGTTAACCAGACTTTTTTTTGGCAGATTGCCATTACATACTGACAGTTTTTATAATTTTTCCAAATGAAATAGTTAAATGCTGATTGAATTACAAAAATTATAATCCATAAAATGATAGACAAATGTTAAAAACACTGAACGCCATGCATTCCAGTATGTGCAAAAGACTAAAATATGGCGTTCATTCACTCAGAGGCAAGCAGATTCTATATTTCAGATTCCTGTTTAATAACTACTGATGCTAATAATATTTCACTTTGAATATTATTATTTTACAGCCCTACTTTTGATTAATTAATCCAAAATTTGCCAAATCGTCACCTTAGAATTATAAAGTTCTATCTGCATTCTGAGCACTTTCGATATACTGAGCTTCAAAGTTTTGGCATTCCATTGACTTCTATAGATAGAACCATTTTTGTTTTCTTAAAAAAAGGCCAAAATGTACACTTACAAAGTTACAAACTTACAAAAGAAACCTCAAATAATGTAAATAATTTGTCACAGAATAAGAGTATGTGAATAACTCAATTTTGACAAAAATGTCAGATAGAACCTTATAATTCTAAGGTGACGAAATTCTGTGGCATTCTTCGCTATACAGTAAATTGTATTTTTATGCCTGGTTTCCACAAGTGTGCCCAAGTTTCCAACATCCTGAAATTAATAGAACCCTAATGATGACACTTGATTGTAAAAATCATGTTTAAGTATTTAATTTGCATCTAAAATTGAGACCCTGGACCACAAAACTGGTTGCAATAGCCAACAATACACTGTATGGGTCAAAGTTATAGATTTTTCTTTTATGCCAAAAATCATTAGGATATTAAATAAAGATCATGATAAATGAGGATATTTTGTAAATTTCTTAACGTAAATATATAAAAACTTAATTTTTGATTAGTAATATGCATTGCTAAGAACATAAATTGGACAACTTTAAAGGCTTCCAGATTTTCAAATATTGTCCTAGTTTCCAAAAATTGACCCTTATGCCTGGGTTTGTGGTTCAGGGCTACGAAAGGAAAGTCCAATGATATCAGACAGGTTTTCTCACCTCTCTGCGTAGGATGCAATGCACCATCACAATGACAAAGCCCTCGAGGGAGTCAAAGACGGCAAAAAGGATCTGAAACAAGGCTGAACGGCGGTCAGTGATGGCCAAGACCGCCGACATCCAAGTGAGAGCCAGCAGTGGCAGTACAACACAGGAGCTCCAGAGCGACGCCCTACAGGACAGGAGCAGAATTACAGTGAGTGACGGTTTATATCGCCATTGCTATACAAACTGACAAAGAGGGCAAAACTACAGAATTTCTGAGTGACTTTGGTTGATATTTAGAAATTTCTTATAGAACTAATTAATATTTATCACACATTTGATTGATTTCTCAGATGTCTGGGGAGTGTTTTACAAATATGAATGTGGTAAAAGCATTAATATATGAATACACAGATCAATACGGGTGTTCAATATAAGCTAGAGTTGCCCTTTTTGTTGATTATACTCTGAACAATATCAATATACCGGTACTCAAAACAAGTAGGTTCAATCACAGTTCAAAACATATGTGAACAGGTGCAACAGGTAAAAATAAGCCAAAAGAAGCACAAAAAAGAGCAATGGACTGTGAAAAAGAGGAAGACATATGAAAGGATGACAGATGTAGGAATGTAGACATTTCAGTGGTCTTTAGAGAAGAACTCTCCCCTGATCATGGATTTGGAGGAAGGGCCAGCATGCTTAGCAAGTCCTACATCTCACTATTTTGACTATTTTATTCCTGCCTTTTAGCTTTTTTAGTATTTAATTCTTTGCATATTTTTAACACACAAACAAACACACACTACCAAACACACACGTCAGGGATGCTCATATAAACACGAAAAATGCAGTGGTTACACTTTTGTAGGAAATAATCACGATTCATTTGTTTGATATACATTAGGGATTTAAAATAGATGTCTTTCATGAACAGAAACATGTACACATGTACATAATAAGTGTCTTATAAACATTTCATCTGACATTCTGTACACAAGCACTGCTAACTGCAAATGTAGTCAACCTCAGACATCTATATATGTATACTAACACATACTGTGGTAAAACCTCATTGACTTTTAACCCTGCTTGTCTGCTGAGGTATGTTTACAAATTGCTGCAATTCACCAGCAAAATACATAAATATATATGAATATATATATTGTAGGTTGCATGGTTTTACCCTCTCTTATTGCTTCTGAGCTGCTGCCACATCACACATCCTACACGTATTCTTGTCTTAAATGGCTGGTCTACTTTATCTCGCATTGTAGCGCAGAACGCCTGGCCAGTACCAGCTATAGGCTAATGACAGAGACCTGATAAACATGGCTCATTGCAGTCTCACAGTCAGATAAGCCATTCTTGACATGGCTACTATTAATAGCCCTTACAAAAATATCCCATGGCAACCATAGTTTCCACCAAAATACCACAGAGTTCATACAAAATGCCATACAGTTACTGTCGCTACTGAATTTTTGGCCACCACTGTCATCACAAAAGAAATGCGGGGGAAAAAATGCAGAGAGATGCAGAAAATTCTATTAATGTTTTAAGGATACAGCATAAAAACATATTTGTCGAACTTGAAAGTAAAACAAAGATACTTACAAGAAAACACTATTTCAGTTTTTCTACTTCAAAATTCCACATTCATTCAATGAGTTTCTTTGTAATTATTTGTGTAATTTAATAGCAATTTGAGTAAAAACTGTTTTTTTTTATATATATATAGTGACCAATATGAGTTTCCAAATGTCTGATATACAGTTTGTGATATAAGTTAAGTGCCTTTTTTTTTTTTAAGTATTACTTATACTTTTATAGTATTTAGTCATATTTTTAAGTTTTTAATAATTTTTTATTTTATTTTAGGTTTTAAGGACTTTTTTACATTGTTTACATTTCTAACTTTATTGCAGTTTTAGTTATGGTAATTTTAGTACTTAAACTTTAGAACTTCATTTTTTCATGTAATATTTATATATTATTAAATATCAAAAATATTGTAATATAATAATGTTTTGTCAAAATATTATAAAAAGTTAAATATAAAAATATAAAACGTTTTTTTGTATTATTTATACTAGTAATTTTTAAGTTTTTATTTTTACATTATTTTTTTTTATATTTCTATTTGGCTTAAATTTATTTTTAGATTTTTTAAATCTAATATTTATATACATTTTTTACAGAAATATCAGAAATATTGTAATATAATAATGTTTTATCGGAATATTACAAGTTCTTTTTTTAGCATTACTTATACTATTATAGTATTTAGTTATATTTTCTTTATTTTTAGTCATAAAATCTTTATTTTTACATTTTAATGTAAAGTTTTGGTAATTTTAGTGCTTAAACTTTAGTACTTAATTTACTCATGTAATATTTATATTACTTTTTAATAGAAATATCAGTAATATTGTAATGTTTTAGCAGAATATTACAAGTTTTTTGTATTACTTACACTGTTATAGTATTTAGTCATATTTTTTAATTTTTATTTTTACATTTCATTTTTATAATTTTAGGTTTTAAGGACTTGTCATTTTTTACATTTCTATTTACCTTAAATTTATTTTATTTTATTGCAGTTTTATTTTTTTTTGGTAATTTTAGTACTTCAAGTTTTGTACTTAATTTTTTCTAATATGTGACCCTGGACCACAAAACCAGTCATAAGGTTAAATTTTACAAAACTGAGATGTATATATAATATGAAAGCTCAGTAAATAAGCTTTCTATTGATGTATGGTTTGTTAGGATAGGACAATATTTGGCCGAGATACATCTATTTGAAAATCTGGAATCTGAGGGTGCAAAAAAATCAAAATCCTGAGAAAATCACCTTTAAAGTTGTCCAAATTGGGTTCTTAACAATGCATATTACTAATCAAAAATTACATTTTGATACATTTACAGTAGGAATTTTACAAAAAATCTTCATGGAACATGATCTTTACTTAATTTCCTAATGATTTTTGGCATAAAAGAAAAATCAATAATTTTGACCCATGCAATGTATTTTTGGCTATTGCTACAAACATACCCCAGCGACTTAAGACTGGTTTTGTGGTCCAGGGTCACATATTTAAAAAAAAATTATATTATTTTTTTATAGAAATATCAGGGATATTGTATTATTATAATATTTTACCAGAATATTACACTTTTTTTTGTAGTATTACTTATACTATTATATTTAGTCATATTTTTAAGCTTTTATTTTTATATTTATTATTTTTTATTTTAAGTTTCAATCATTTTATGTCATTTGTCATTTTTTTTATATTTCTGTTTAACTTTATTTTATTTTATTCCAGTTTTAGTCATGGTAATTAATAAATTTGTACTTAAACTTGTTTCAGTTAGTTGCAAAGGCAAATTTAAATTTCTTTTTTTTCATCTAATATTAAAATTTGTTTTAAAGCCTTATTTCAGTTGCAGAAACCCATTAGATTCAGTAACCAATAACAACACTAAATATTTCTCAAAATGTACTAAACATATCTGAAAGTACCAATGCATCTGTCAACCGCATGGCAGACTTCTCAAAATGGCCAAATATTGGCTGATTTATACAAGATAGATGATGCTTAGATGATTTATGGTTACCATGGAAATCTCTAGCTAGGAACTGTCTGGTCAAACACGCCTGCACACTCACTCACACACACACACACAGGATGAGCTCCTATTGCAATCGGCATGATTTAGCATTGCGGCAACATAAAAGCTCTGTCTCTGCTGATCACTTTTGACAACAGCTAAGGAGCAATAGCAGGGTGAGGGAAATGAATGGGGGAGAAAACCAGAAACGGAAAAAGAAGAGTGAGGTAAGAAATATGCAGAAAGAAAAGGCAAAACAGAACCAAAGGCTGAGCATCAAAGAGTTGGTAAATAATTAGCGGGACTAACATGGCGTTACTGGTAGCTGTGGTGGAAACGTCAGCCGACGAGATAACTCCGCACTTGGCACATTTGAGCGTCATATTGTACAGTGGCACTGTCATCTGACTGCAAAGTCAAATCAACACACTGAAATACACATGTATGCTGACATATAACCACACACGCTCTCGCACACACACAGAGACACATACACCTATATCCACGCAGATACACAAAACTAGCGGCCACAGAATCCCCTTCCAGCTCTCACTCAGGGCAGATCTCTGTCAAGGCTTTGGGAAGAGTGCGGGAATGATGGAAAAGATGCCGTCACGTTATTTCTAAACAGGCCTGACTGAACATGTGGGACAAAGGAGGTCTATATGTAGTGCATGTATGTATAGATTACCATCATTTATGTCCACTGACAGTCTATGTAAAACGCTACATGATGAGATTTTGATTCTGTCATATCAATGACATCAAAATCTTCTTTTGCATTAGTATGCCATATGGAATTTGCTTGATTTAGGCTGCGAGCAGTTTATCCGTCCCACTCTGCATCTGTCTTTGGGCCCTGGAGAGAGACATGGGAACTCGGAAAAGCTGGCTGATAAACATACACACAAACATTCATGCGTGCTGACAGCCGGAGATCATGCATTCACAGACTCCAGCTAATTCACGGTCATTTTAGGAGACACATTAAAGTCATCCACAGCCATAACTGTCAATATCGAAGTCTGTGTATAGCTATGTGTGGCTTGTTTTGTTTTAATAAACTGCAGCATACAATGATATCTAAGATTTCAGTACAGCATACAACCGTATTTGAGATTTTTAAATATGCTTCTACAGAGGATCTCAAATGAATTTTAATATTTGCAGATAGCTAACGAAATGTGAAAAATGTGCAAAATATGCATTCCATTATCAGAAAATAATAATAAAAATCAAAATAAGAGAAGCTGCATTGTTTAACATTGTCCAAAAAACTAAAACACAAAGACGACTGTTCAAAAGTTTGGGTTGTTAAAATTCTTTCTCTCTTTCTTTCTTTTTTTTTTTTTTTAAAGAAATCACTAATGCTCACCAAGGTTACAATAATGTGATGAAAATATTACTGTCTTCTATTTTAACATATTTCAAAATAAAATGTATTCCTGTGATAGCAATGCTGAATTTTCAGTATCATTACTCCAGTCTTCAGTGTCACATGATCCTTCAGAAATTATTATAAGGGCCATTCTACAGAATTAATGCAAAGTCAGAATTGGAAGCATCTTGGAAAAAAATGTCATGTGTCAATGCAAATTGTATAATATCCAAGTTACACATTTCTAGTAATTGTGCAGCAAATTCTCAAATTTAATTTTCAGAGCGTTTTGGAATATTTGTCCTCTCCTCAAATTTGTCACTACCAAAACAGTAATATATATATATAACATATATACCACTATCATAAAATCTTATTTGCTAATTCAGTATACTTTATTTTTGATAAATCATCCCATGTTTCGGTCGTGATTGCACATTTTCGGTAGTGACAGTAGTGTTTTGGTAGAGACCACAGCACATAACAGAATTTTAACTTGCATACTAAAACACTAAACTAAAACATTGTTTATTTCCCCCAAATAAAGGATTATATGCTCCCAATGATGACATGTTTCGGTCGTGACTATTACGATAGTGACAATTTTAGATGCTTTTGGGCCCAGCTCACAGTTCTGAACAGTTGTACTGTACACACATAAATAAATAAAATACATTTTATGGAATAACTCCCAAAAAACAATGATGTCACTACCAAAACTTTATCAAATGTTTCGGTAGTGACAATTTTAGACATTTTTGAGATAAGCTCAGAGAAGCAAATCAGCACATGATTAGCTAGCACAGTTCTGAACAGCTGTACACATATAAAAACTAAATGTTATGGAATAACTTCCAAAAAAGTGTGGAGAAAAAAGGCGTTTGATAGTGATGTTCCTTAAAGTTACACATAGATATTCCCTCCCAATGATGGGACCGATCTACTTGCATCTTGTAGCTATTTCAGTATTATTTTCTTAAGTTGAAATTTAGGGTTTGGGACAGCCGCCTCCCAATTGAAAGTACCCAATAAATGATGATTTTATATATGTTAAACTTACCAATATTTGAAATATTATTGTGGGTTTCAATAACAATAGAAGGATCTTAGTAAACATCTAAGATTTGAATACTTAAATGCTTTTTCAATGTGTTTTTTGTTGTTGGGGCAGCAGTTTGCATCAGTTTTTGTAGAATGGCCCATAATATGCTAAACTGGTTTACAAGAAACATTTTTTTTATTATCATTACAGTTAAAAACGGATGTGCTGTGTATTTTTGTAGAAAATGAATTCTATGACAAAGAAAAACTTTGAAAGAAAAAACTTTTCCAAACTTTTGAATGGTAGTGTACGTAATGATGTTGGACACAAAATAGCCACCTGAAAAAAGACAAGACAGAAAAAAAACAATTAAAGCCATCAGCTTGGCATGGCTGCCCAAATGGATAGGAAGTTGTTTCTGCTACTGGCAGACATGTAGATTAAACCCCACATAATATAAGAAATTCAATTCCAAGCAAAAGGCCAATGTGACCAATAAAACCTCACTAGGGGCAGTGATATTAAAAAGCAATCAGCATTTTTTTGAATTACATGCTAGTCCTCATGGAGGTGGAGAGACTTCAAAGACCGAGCTGATATGATCCTTTACCAAATATTAAAACAAACTTTCAGATTTTTTGTACACATCATTTTTTAAAACAGTTCATCTTTTGTTTTGACTTCCCGGAAATAGTAAAGCAATGCAAAAAGTCTTGATGATAGCCACAACGATTCATCAAAATGCACTTTGATATTCTAAAACTGAAGAAAACGCCAGAATTTACAGGTGTACAGAGACTATCCAAAGTGCTACTCCTGCTCTAGGCATAATTAACAGCAGCGCTTATTAATTAGGCTAATGAAAAATGCTGTGTTTAAGAACAAGGGCGAGGGAGGGAGAAAAAAGGAATGAAAAAAGTCTCTAAATCTAATTCACCCTTCCCATCTATCAGCACCAAACAACGACAGCCAGCTTTGAGTTAATCGGTTTTCGCGTAGAACGCAGTGCGCCTCTAAAATACTCAAGCAAACATGTTGATAAGAGTTTCGGAATTGCAAAAATATTTCCCATTATTACTTAAGCACAAAGAGAACTCTGACTTTTAAAAAATCCAATCCGATCCAAAATGTCCAGACAATGAAATCCACATACAAGCATTCTTCTGCACACTCCCAAACACACACACACTCACAAAACTAATTTGTGGATCCATACAAGAATCAGAAAGCTGAATCTAAAGCTATTCTAAATCTAAATTTATAATCTAACCAGCATGCTTCCGTCAGAATTATTCAGAAAATTGACAGTCCTAAAAGCCCATTATGATGGCATCAGGCAATTTTAAGCACTAATATAAAACTGTGTACAGGGTATTGTGGGAGAGACTAAATTAGAGGATGGACGGACCTGCATCTCAGCCAATCAGTGGCGGGTGGGCGGGGCAGAGAGGAGAGCCCTGAGTGTGAGCGAGTGGATGCTGTGGTAACTCTGATACAATGTCTCAAAGAGCACAAAAACAAACACAATCGATCAGAGAGATCATAGCAGAGGCAAACACAACAGTTGAAATGAAATAATCAGAATAATAATCCAAAAACACAAAGGAAAGATAAGGAACAGGGAAAGAAAACAGTCAGATGCAAAAACGATGCCAGTAAGGGCACGCGTCAGCCTGCAGGCAGTGGAGCACAGCCCAGAAAAGGAAACACAGACAGTCAATCATGAGTCATAACATGAGTAATATTCGTCTTCTCGGTAATAAATCTGGGGCCGCGTTTCTGCTGTAAAGCCTGATTGGTAGAAGGCATGTGAATCTTGGAAGATTAACAATTCCAGTGTGTAATTGATGGTCCATGGCACGGAGATGGACAGCGTACGATTGTGGAACCCTTATAATGAGGTCTATAATAACAATTCTCGGTTCATACTTCAGCTTCAATGACATTTAACTCACACGACTGAAAACTTGTCAAAATCAATGGATATAAAATGAGAAATTCGCTCAGCCTGAGTGCTATCGATCAGACGCATGAAGCTGACGTGTTATGTCAGATTTCCTTTGCCGGCTCCTTTGCGACTGCCCCTCAAATAAACATTTCACACACAGAAACATGACACACAGCTTTGTATCAAGATGCACAGCAACACCTAAAAATCAAGAGAAGCTGGAGAAATGATTAAGCGACACATGGCAAATCACCAACGGAAATGTAAAAGAAATGCAATGAGTGAGCAGAAATGTCATCTTGCTTTTGACAGGACCAATAACCAGTCCTTTGCGATCTCTTCCCCTCTCTTCTAAGGAAAAAATATAGTTTTTTTATGCTTTTAAGCATTAACCTTGCAAATTTTGATTACTTGTTTAAAAGCTATTAGCATGGGGTAGGATTTTTTGGGTGGAAGACAAGACAAAAATCATTCATTCACAATTATTTGTGTCCTTCTGGAGAAGGGAGAGATGTTATGAAAGGTCTGGCCAATGAATCTCTTTCTCAGAGCTGGTTAAAGGTCAGCCAATGAGATGAATGAGTGCTGTGAGGCATACCCGGCCCTCTCCTTGAGTTTCATATCAGTTATGCCATCTTTAGACACCAGTTTGTTAAAAACCAGAATCCCGATAACCATGTTAACCTGGTGAAGAGAGAGGAGAAAGGTGAACATGTGCATATTAAGATCCAGACCAGTCTCACAATACAAACATGGTCCTATAGTCTCCAATGTGTTGTTTTAGGATGTTTATATAAACTTTAACTTGTGGTTTTGTTTGAAAGTATAGTTCACCCAAAAATGAAAATTATTTATTTACTCAACCTCAAGCCATCCTAGGAGTACATGACTTCCTTCTTTCAGATGAATCCAGTTGGAGTTATATTAAAAAATGTCTTGGCTCTTTCAAGCTTTATCATGGCAATAGGTGGGTGTTTCTCTTCAACAGTCTAAAACAAGTCCAATAAAGTGCATCCATTCATAATAAAAAGTGCCTCGCACGGCCCAGAGCTGCTTCCATGTACAACAGTCTATGCAAGCTAGATTAAAGTGATTACGCTTTAAATATGGATATTTTTCTTACAAAAACACACTGATTCGCTACAGGAGGCCTAACCCCCCCCAGAGCTGTGTGAGACACTTTTTATTATGCATAGGTGCACTTTATTGGACTTCTTTTGACCTGTTGAAGAGAAACACCCTCCTAATGCCATGATAAAGCTTGAAAGAGCCAGGATATTTTTTGTATATAACTAACAACAGACTAGATTCTTCTGAAAGAAGGAAGTCATATACATCTAGGATGCCTGGAGGATGAGTAAATAATGGGCTAATTTAAATTTTTGTGTAAACTAACCCTTTAATTACACATCCCAATGTTGTTCCAAACCTGTAAGAACTTTGTTCTTCTTCAGAGCACAAATTAAGATATTTTGGATGAAATCCGAGGGCTTTCTGACCCTGCATAGAGAGAAACGCAACTGACACATTCAAGGTCTTTTGACATCAGTCGAAAAAACGTGGTAGTTACATTGCCGTCTATGCAGGGTCAGAAAGCTTGAATTTCATCAAAAATCTCTTAACTTGTATTCCAAAGATAAAAGAAGGTCTTACAGGTTTGGAACGACATGAGGGTGAGTAAATAATGACAGAATTTTAAAAATATCTTAATATGTTGTTGTTCAAGCTACTTCTGCACTAGGATTGTGATAAAACATGATTTCCAGAGTCAATTTCCAAATACCTTACATTTTAAATTACAATATTAATATACAACAGCTACACAATGTAAAACAGCTACTGAGAGATGTTTTGGTTGAACAGAGAAAAACTGCAGTAGAATGAAATTTTTTTTATGAGACTCTATAGATAATTCACCATTATAATGTCTGACAAAATGAAATCTGTTATTGAATAAAATAGATACCGCCGTAATCCATGTTAACATAGTCTAAGCCCAGATCTCGTTTAATTAATCTGCAGCGGTGTAATGACTGTTACGTCCATTCTTGGCACACTTAGCATATGCTGTGTTTAAACAGATCTACTAAAACACGTGTTTGCGGGATATTATGTTATAGGGTAATGAGACCGTCTGCATTCTCATTCACAAGAGCTTGTGGTGGTTTATTTGTTGTAAAATTCTATGTTTGGGTGCAGTGATGCTAGCAACATTAAACACTGAGTCTGGAAATGAGGGACAGAATATTTCTGCGAATAAATCAAATGGAGAGAGAAATTGTACCAAGACGACAGCAGCAGCTGGTCCCACAAATGCGTACAACAGTCCGCCTTCCAGAGACAGCCAGCAACTAACACAAAACACAAGAGCGGAAAAGAATAAGGGCGTGAGAGAGCGAGAGAGACAGATGAAAGAGACCAGAGGGAAAGAAAAATCAGTGATGGGGTTTGTCAGATAATGTCATCATTAGTTGTTTTTAACATTTTAAAGTGTCCACTTGAAGGATGCAATGCAGAGACAGACTGGCCATCATGATCATACTCACTAGTTAACAGTGCCATATCCCTTTGCCTTGGTGAATCCAACAGAAATAGCTACAACGAGAGCAGGTAAACCTATAAAAAGGGAACAGAAATTATTGGAGAATAGTTGAGTACTTGATATATACATCAAGAGAAATTTCATGGGTCTTTTTTTCAGAAGAAACATTATAAATGAAGACACAAGCTTAGAAGAAACAAGACAAGCCTCACCCCAACCAAGGCAGAGGAAACGTTTGCGTATGATGCGGTTTCTAAGACGGCCAGTCACAGCCATGTAAGACTGCCATGCCTCCGTGAGAACCCAACAGAAAGAGGACAGGAAGAAGAAGTGCAGAAACGCAGCCACAAGAGTACAAACAACCTAAGAGCAAGAAAATAGTAAGGGAGAAACAAAAAGAGTCCATGCATCAAAAGTAAGGAAGGAGAAGAGATTAAGATTAAAAGCTTTATCCATTTATTTGTGTTTGTTTGCTCATACCTTGTTCCGTGTCTGAGTTTGTCCGATGAGTATGAGTGCATTGGAGGAGATGATGGACAGACAAAAGTTGATGAGGATGACAGAGCGTTCTGAGCGGATGTACCTGAAGAGAAACACACAGAAACACTGAGCCAATACATCTGAATGACGTCTACTGCGCGCTTTCATTCAGCCACAATGCATTCAATAGACGGACACTTAAATGGAACCTGAACTGATGTATAATCTCAAGCGGCGACCAAGATGTAACACTGACCAAGTGAAAGCATCTGTACAGATCATTGAAGCACAAGATGCAAAAGAGGAAATAGCGTGGTGAAATAAAAAAGAAAGAAAGAAAAAAAAAGAAAAAAAAACTTTAAATATATTTTGTATGATAAAAAGGAATTGTAAATGCAAAACATAAGTATAAGCAAGGATCCTTTTGTGCTACAGACTGTATATTTTTAAACAGTTTTAAAAGAAGACTGCAGTAATTGTTAAAAAAATACAAGTAAAAACAGGAATACTACATTACCAGTCAAAAGTTTTTGAACAGTAAGATTTTTTGTTTTTAAAGAAGTCTTTTCTGCTCACCAAGCCTGCATCTAACAGTGAAATTTTGAAATATTTTTACTATTTTAAATAACAGTTTTTTTATTTGAATATATTTTAAAATGTAATCTATTCCTGTGATCAAAGCTACATTTTCGGCATCATTACTGCAGTCTTCAGTGTCACTTAATCCTTCAGAAATTATTTTACTATGCTGACATGCTGTTCAAGAAACATTTTGTTATTTTTATTATTCTTATAAATATTTAAAACAGTGGAGTACATTTTTTTCAGGATTCTTTTGAAAGAACTTTCTATTTATCAAAGAAAAAAATCTACTCAGTTGTTTTCAACATAATAATAAATGTTTTTGAGCAGCAAGTCAGCATATTAAAATAATTTCTGAAGGATCATGTGACAGAATGATTTCTGAAAGATCTAGTTACTGGAGTAATGATGCTAAATATTCAGCTTTGAAATCACAAGAATAAATAAATGTTTATGATATATTCAAATAGAAAACAGTTATGTTAAATAGTACAAATATTTCTAAATTGTACTGTTTTTGCTGTACTTTGGATCAAATAAATACAGGCTTGGTGAGCAGAAGACGCTTCTTTAAAAAACATTATAAATCTTACTGTCCAAAAACGTTTGACTGGTAGTGTAGGCAACATTATTACAATTTAAAATTGTAATAAAAACTGCTTTCCATTAAAACAAAAAATATAAAATGTAATCTATTACAATGCGTTCATGCTAAATGAAACTTCTAAATACTATTTCTTTAAAAATATTTGAAAAAATTTACAAAATAATTAAAAAATGTGCACTGACCTTAAACAAGAACTGACCATGTAGTTATTTGAAACTGACTCTAGACAGAATTACCACTTTTGTTAATGGGCCAACTGAGAACAATAATGTGCATTAATTAGCCTAGCTGATCAGTCTTTCACTAATAACCACACTGAATAGTAAATAACAACCTGACATGTTAAGTATTACATCAAGTCAAGCAATTGATTTGAATCTCAAACGCAACATCATTCCAATATATGTCGCTGTCCATGGTGCTGAAATTCCTATTGCATCCCATCAATGTCTATGTGTTTTTTTACTGCTGAACAGCCAGATTGTGTTTCATCAGCGGAAGATCTTGCTTACCTCCAAACGGACACATAGATGATGATGAGAAGGAGCAGGGTGAGGGACGAGACCCCGCAGCCCACGATCAGAGTCACAGATGGAAGCTGGGTCTTATCCATGTTCTGTCAACACAAGAAATAGACTCAGTTAGCGCTCACAGATGCTAACGGTGCATCAGGCTAGCCGCCTGCTGTCCTCCATGCGATTCTGTGCAGAAGAGTGCCGGACTGCTCTCCGTGTGGCTCCGGCTAAGGAACAAGGTGAGATGAAGGTCACTCGGCTGATACTGAGGACTGAGATATCCACAGGGCACAGCAGAGAGCTATAGTATAGCACCCTATGACTGCTTCTAATGACATACAGACAACCGGAAAAGCTAAATGCCTGATGCTGTGAATTACTCATACAGTGATTGTGAACCAAAAGCCTCAAATGTAACACATTTGCAGGCTTGCGCAACCATTGTCTTGGTTGCCATGGTGATGTGGTGGAGAAACAGCGGCCACTGCAGTGGTGTACGCAGCATTAACTGTACCATAGGTGTGAGTAGTGAAAGCCTGTGTGTGTTTGTGAATATCTGCAATCCTTGCTCAAGACTTACGCCGCTATAATACACATCTAGAAATATTATCTGTTAAACATTGCAAATGTGGTACAGCAGAGTTAAGGATGTCCATGGGTGCTACGCATTCTCAGAGGTGTGGACTTCTCACCTTAAGACCAAAACACACAGACTTACACTTACACACAAAGATAATTGGTTGAGTTTATAGCCTGTCTTGTCTCCAGGTTTAATGTGCGCACAGGGCCAAGTTAATTAAATCCCTCTGATTAATCTGCACTGCAGTGAGGTCCCCACTGACAATCAAGAAAGAAATGCATCCTCTGAGACTAAGTTTGTCTTCTCCTAGCCAATCAAACACTTGACTAAGCCTAAGCTGTGGTAGACAGGCTAGTACTCAGAACAACCGCTATCGAACCAAGGGAATTATTTAGTCCATCAGCGCAGACAGAAACTCATAGCAAGTTGGGAACAGAAACGATCAAGTATCGAGTCTTGTCAATTTTAAAATGTTTGTCGGTTAATTGCGAGACAGTAGGGAAAAGGAAGCTTAGAATGTCACAATGAAGTCAGTTCTGGAAAGTTGGTGCACTTCATTTGCATGAAATTTGTTCTGTTTTGTGAGAATTTAGGCCTGTATGTTCCCACTGGTGTCAGGACAATAAGAGATAAAAGATAATTTGCCAACATTTAAAACAAAATTGATCTCGTTCGACAGCCCTATCAATATCTATCTATACAACAGTTCTTTCTGGTTCTCAAATCTGATTGGCTAATAAGAGTGCAATATTAAAGTCCAACAGAACTCAAACAGCCGTTTCACAGTTTGTAACTTTATCACTCCGCTTGCGGTACTTCTTACAGAGAGTGTCATAGACGCCCAAATCCACTATAATTTACTATAAGTTTACTGTAAGTTATTGTGTCACGGAATGTAGTTTTAAGATGTTTTGAGGTGAGAATGTACTTGTTTATAGTTCAAATATGCAGTTTTTTTTAAATTAAAGATAGCGTCTATCTGAAAATTTGCGTCAACATTTTCGGACATGTGAGCTCCAGGATGTCAGTGCTCATGAACCTGCCAAGAGAAGCCTCAGCTTGGCTAGATCCTCTGGCTCTGATGTCTCTTATAGTGGTTAAACGTGAGCTTGTTTTGGGTAAATCTAACAGGTAGTCTTTAGTCTCACTAAACTATTATTAATTAATTAAACTATTATTTGTTCCAGAGCAAATAGTGTTGGCAAAATCTCATCATGTTTATGTAAATTCAATGCTGTATATCAGAGCGCTGTCTTTGTACGTTTGACTGAATTGCCTAGCAACTTTTATGATGCTTGTTGTTTATTAAATATTATTATTCAATAAACAATATTTTATATAAAAAATAGTAACGTTAGTAGTTAAGGGTTTAATATTTTGTGTTTGTGTTTGTGATTTTAGTTACATTGTTCTGCCATCAGATGGTGACAAGAGACAGTTTTTAGCACTAAAGACTTTTATACTGAAAAGTTAACTCTATAAACAGAAGTTATTTTTAGTTTCAACCACAGCTTGACGCAGCGAACAAATCCACTGAGCAGCAAAATCACCTTTAACAGATGAAAGGATAGTAACATTACGACAAAGATAACGCTTTCCTCAGCAGATATTCAAACTAATGTTTATTTTGAATACAAGACCAATCTGAAGAATGAATGCTGGATCAGATGCAGGTAATCACACTCGCCCAATCTATTTCTCTTTCATAATACTCTACATAATACAGTGAGCTTTTAATACAGTAATACAATAAGCTTTCAATGAAGCAAGTCAATGTTCCTTCATTGCTAGTTCTATAGTGATGTTTTGGAATTATTAACAAAGGCTTGGGCTTTTTTAAATTTAGATTTGAATTTGTGGCGAAAAGAAGTAGTTCTGCACAAAAGAGGGTTTTTTAAAGACACTCCGTTGATATTTGATGTATTTACACACTCGTGCCGTCAAACTGTTTTATAAATGCAATATCACACTCGTAGACATGATATATGGCCGAATTACAGCCGTGCCAATGGACAACCATTTTTCACATCTACGAGTGTGATATTGCTCATATATATGACAATAATAGGTAAACGCATAACTGTTAAGCTACAATGTACTTGAAAATGCATCATTGTTATTTAAAAAGCTATCAGCCAAACAATACATTCAATAAGTACTAAGGGCATTGGTCTAACCGTTATTAATATTTTAAAACTTGTATGCAAATGAAGTAAGACTGCACAAACATGAATAATAGACTTGCAAAGGCAATACTGAATCTTGTACAAGTGACAAGCAAAAAGACGATGGCCTACCTCAGAAGGATGTACTAACATGAAACATCTCAACACAGTGTGCGGTTTCTTTTTCTCGCCATCTTCTCTGACCCATATTTGGGAATGATGTATTCAGAGCTTTATCCAAGTACAACTGCAGCGTAACTGTGCATTTCTACAAGCTTTAGCTCATAAATATTCAGCCTGGGCAAAACCACAGCTTTTTTCTCATCTCAAACTGCGTATACAGTGTAAGACAATCTGGCCCATGTAAACCAGAGCCTGGTTCAAAGCTGGAAACATCTGTAGAAAGACTGGCATGTGATTAAAATAGCTGCAGTGTACTATCTCCCTTTATTTCTTTTTTTTTTCTTTCTTTTTCCATGTGCACTGCAGCTGACTGTATATTCAGACTCAGAATGTGGGAGGGAAAGAGAGGAAGGGAAGTGTTTCTCTGGCTCTTTATCATTCTGAAGCTGTAGGATGCTAGTTGCCAGCGGAGGGGCCATTGGATGGGCCATTTTGAGGTGGCAAGTGGAGCTGCAGGAATAATTAGCGGCATAGCAGTGGGGGTCTGGAGCGAGAAGGCTAGAGAAAGAGAGAGACAGACAGGGAGTGGAGCCAAGGGGAGGAGCGGTCCTCCCTTCTGCTGGCACACGGCTACACAAATGAAATCCCCACAATATGCTTCCCACGAGGCATGGAATGAGCTAACTGCGACACTCCCTTATTCCACGTCCATCTGACCAGGTAGAGCGGGACGGGCAGCCATCATAAGGCGAGCGATTAGCATACAGCTATAGCTCTATGGATCACCATGGAGAGACATGAAGATCATGCGGTCTTACACACACATCCATGAAAGCGAATAGCAGGACATAAATACACACAAGAGGCCTGTAAAACACTGATAAAATGGGTATAATGTAAACTGGATTCAAGATGGGGCTCAGTACTTTCTAAAAACATTGCTTGAATGTACTGTAACATCAACCTTGATCAGCATTAAAAATAAACAACCATATTAACTTTAATGCACTTTCTTGATTTTATTGTAAATGGCCAAACAGTGCACATTGTTCCAAATAAAAAAATTGTGTTTTTAATCTTTAATCAAAATGTAGTTTCTCTGAAATGAGCTTCCTTTTCCGAAAGAACAGTTTGGTAATTTTAAAGTGATAGTTCACCCAAAAATGAAAATTCTGTCAATAATTACTCATCCTCTTGTCGTTTCCAAACCTGTAAGACCTTTGTTCATCTTCAGAACACAAATTAAGATATTTTTGATGAAATCCGAGAGCTTTCTGACCCTGCATAGACAGCAACGCAACTACCACGTTCAAGGCCCAGAAAGGTAGTAAGGACATCATTAAAATAGTCCATGTGACATCAGTGGTTCAACCTTAATTTTACGAAGCTATGAGAATCTTTTTTGTGCAGAGAAACCAAAAATAATGACTTCATTCAACAATTTCTTCTCTTCTTTAACGCACGTCCATGAGAGTACCATAAGAGTACATTTTTGTCTTGAATATCCTGAAAACTGTTGAAGTCAACTGGGTCTATCCACTGTTTGGTCACCCAAATTCTTCAAAATGTCTTGAAAAAAAATTATATTCATACAGGTTTGGAACAATTTGAGGTTGAGTCAATTTCTGAGTGATCTACACCTTTAAGAAAGTAAAATGCATTGCAAAAGGCAATTCACACTTGTTGTGGGCTTTGTGGAACAGAAATATCATATTTCCAATCCAACTGATTACCAAAGTGAAGTAGGACCCTACATTTTTTTTTTTTTTTTGCATTTACAAAAGTTACAAAAAGCAATACGTATTTGTCATAGACTTTTCATACCCTATCTTTCAGCTTTATCCACAATAGCCCATGTGTAATGCTGTGATCCTAATTCTGTTTTGTTATGATGTCCCTTTTTCACTTGGTTTCCCAAATCAAAACAGTGTCACAACAGTGACTTCTGTTGCTGAAGCAGCCAATCTGAAACATCTTGGCAGAGCAAATGAGAGAAGACGTGGCCATTGTTTTGGCCAGTAGGGTGTCAAGCTTCCTCTTCCTCTTTTTTTTTTGGGCTCACTGGCTCATATCTGGGCCAAGCTGCACAAAGAGAGTGTTATAGCGTGTTCTATAGCTTTAAGAACTTCCACTGCCCATGCTGTTTCCACGGCAACTGGTGAATAAACTGCTTCAGAGGCAGTTTCCAGTCTAATAATAACTAATCACACTGAATGAAAATTCCACACAAAGACACGACCCTTTCTTGCATTAAACCAAACCAAATCCCATCATTTTAAAGAAAGATGCTGTTTTAAAGGAAGACATATAGATTTACACACAGACAACCCTCCAAGGCCCAAATGAACGGATGGTGTGTCATTAAGATATATGTTTTACACTCATGGAAAGGCCAACATATTCCCTATGCACATTTGAATGTACCAGGAAAATGCATCTGAGGTGTCCACACAGCAAAATTCAACATATATGGGAATTTGTATGTTGGTGTGTTTTAACCAAAATGCATTTCTTTACAAATAACAGGCCTAGATAGTGTAATCGTTAACATATGTAGACTGTTATGCCAGCTATATATTCTTAATCACATGCATTTTCTCTGTACAAACATTTAATGTATGCAAATCCAATATGAAAGCCAGCATGTTTCATGCACTGCGTTCTAGCATTACACAGACCTAGCAAAACGTTCATTTTTGTTACAAATATTTGTCTATATATTCAGAACACATTAAAGAACGAAACATGTACTAAATTGTTGGCATTAAATCTGCTGTATGGCTCTGGAATGCCGTGAAGAGGAGGAGAGGGGGGAGTGAGAGAGAGGGATCTGTTGATACACAATGACAATGACGCCTATGACCAAAAAAAGCGGTACATTAAATCACACATGTCACACAAACGCGTCTTTTGACGTTCTTTGGCATTAAAGGAAACAATAGAAATGGCTCGACTTACCACATCGGGATTGAGGCGTGCTAAAATGGCGAAGGTGGAGAGTCTGTCACACAAGCATTTGGTTGTGCTGGAGTCGACGGGCACGGCTCTACAGCCTCGCGCAGACCAGGAGCCCAGCAACGACGAGCTGCGGAGCGGAGACAGACAAGAGCGCGGAATGAGATCAAATCCCTACGCGATAAAACTGCTATTTTCTCTAATCCAGCGCACACAGAGCCCGCCGTATGAGAGCCGGAGCGCGAGAAAAGACAGTGAAAAGACAGATGAATGGACGATGTGATGCAGCGCACACCTCTGCTTTCTGCATGGCCAGGTTAGCTGATGTAAAAACACTTACAAAAATGTAAAAAATAATTATGCCATGAAATAAAATCAAATTAACAAATAATTTTAGGTAGCAGATCATATATTAATACTAGTAATATAATTAATATATGTATTTTTTATTTATTAAATTATTATTATTATTATTATGCTACACTAAAAAAACAACCACACATATATCTAGAGCTGTTCTTAACCCCGGGTAAATATAAACCTGGGTTTCACACTGGTCACATTTTATCCTGGGTGATCTTGAGTAGCCAGATTTCGAATTTCACACTAGTAAATATGGCTTAACCCCAGCATATTTACGAAACTAAAAACGTTGCCTGACAGAAAGCAACGAGCAATTGCAAATTAATGACCGCGAATAAAAAAAAGGGTGGTTGGTTTAGGTCTCGTGAAACGTAGAAAAGCACAACGGGAACAATAAAGTCTCTTAACTGCGGTTAACACGTTAGCATCACAGTTCGACTTCATTTTTAACGTTCAGCGCTCAAATGAAAAAAAAAAATGCGACAAAGTTTTTACGCCCCGTACATGAAAAGCATAGATATTTAATGAGGGAAGTGATGACTCTGTATATGATTGGTTGTATGTTGATAAACAACACCATTAGTTGATAATTCAGTCTTGTGAAACGTAGAAAAGTACAAAGAAATAAATAAAATTTCTTTACTCCCGTCAACATGTTAGCATTACAGTTCATTGCCATTTTTAATAATCAACGCTGAAATAAAAAAAAAGCGCCAAATACGTACATGAATATTTAATGAAGAAAGCACTGACTCTATATGACTGGTTGTCTGTTGATGAACAACAGCATTTGGGGATGATGTTGGATAATTTAATACTTTTGAATTATTTATTTATTTATTATTGTTGTTTTTCCAATAGAAGCATTACTAGAGCTTCTTGCATTGCAAAACAAAATACCGTCAAAATACATAGAAATTAGCGACTGTTTCTATAGGCCATTATACGTCAGCAGTCAACTTGACGTCATTCACCCATAGATCTATGTAATTCACCATAGTAATCACTGAATATTCGAAATGCCACAGTCCTGCACAACCATTAGGGGCCGTTCACATGAAGCGTCTTTTGCGCGCGCAAGTTCGTTATTTCAAATGGAGACACGCGGCTTGCGCGCGCATATTGGAAGCGACGCAGTCGCGACGCGCATGCGGTGCGACGCGCTCGTTTTTTCCAGGCACGTCCGCGCCGCATCGATTTAAAAACATCTCAACTTTTCAGAATGTCGCAAGCGCACCGCAGGTCATGTGACATAAACTAACTGCCAAGTCGGAGAAACAGCTCATCATGGCTGTACAGGAATAAACATGTTTACATAAATTTAATAACAGAGCTACTGCAAACGATTTTAATGCTGAAAATCCATTTATCCTTTGCTGAAACTTCCGTGTATGTATGGAGAGTGCAGGTCATTGTTGCTTAGCAACGGCGGACACTTCTGGAGCGCAAGCGCCCGAGCGCTTTGTTGATAAGAATGAAAGCGGCGCGCCTAGCGTTTTACACGCGTTTTTAGGCGCGACATGTGAACGGTCCCTTAGTCTGCTAACCTATAGCAAAGTCCCTTTAAGGCAAATCATGTCACTCGGCGGCCATCTTTGAAACGCCTCTCGGGCATGCAAGTGCAGCTCCTATCTGTTTGAATGAGGAAACATCAAATTCTCCAAAACTGTTCACCAAACTGTTCACCAAATTTCATATTTTAAATCACCAAAAGAAATCCAACAAGAACTGCCTCATAAATATGGTTCATTGTGCTCCAATAGCGTTAAAAAACACGTGTTTTTCAGGCTAGATGAGCCAGTGCGCATGCGTAGTACTGAGTGCACGTCTTAGAGCGCCGATTGTTTCTATAGCAACCGGGACTTCTAACGGCAGCTGCAGTGATACACTGACTTTACTAATCAACGATTGGCTCTTTCATTAAGAAGGCGGGGCTTCACGGCCATAATGAGCGTTGCATTTTCCCCATTCAAAACTATACGAGTGACATGTCTTGGGTATACTGTACCATAGTCTTTGCCTATAGTATGGCGGATGACGTCAAGTTGATCTTTCCAATATGGTGGACGCATCTACGTCCTTGGAGCGGTCCAATGGGGTATCTGCGTATATATATATATATATATATATATATATATATATATATATATATATATATATATATATATATATGCATAGAATCACTTTGAAATGAAAGTTTCTAAAGGTCGGTTTGGGGTAGCCTTTTCTCGTGAAACGTCGAAAAGCTCAACGGGAACAATAAAGTCTCTTAACTGCGGTTAGCATCACAGTTCGACTTCATTTTCAATGTTCAACGCTCAAACTAAAAATATTTTCGAAAAATACGTTTTTATCCACTGTACATGAAAAGCATAGATATTTAATGAGGGAAGTGATGACACTGTATATGATTGGTTGTCTGTTAATAAACACCATTCGTGGATAATTCAGTCTTGTGAAACATAGAAAAGTACAAAGAAATCAATACAGTTTCTTTACTCCCGTCAACATGTTAGCATTACAGTTCATTGCCATTTTTAACAATCAACGCTGAAATAAAAAATAAGCGCCAAATACGTACATGAATATTTAATGAAGAAAGCACTGACTCTGTATATGATTGGTTGTCTGTTGATGAACAACACCATTTGGGGATAATGTTGGCTAATTTAATACGGTTGAATTATTTATTTATTTATTATTGTTGTTTTTCCCAATAGAAGCATTACTAGAGCTTCTTGCATTGCAAAACACAAAATACAGTCAAAGTACACAGAACCACTTTGAAATGAAAGTTCCTAAAGGACGGTTTGGGGTAGCCTTTTCTCGTGAAATGTAGAAAAGCACAAAGAAAATGATAAAGTTTCTTAACTGCCGTCAACATGTTAGCATCACAGTTCAACACCATTTTCAGTGTTCAGCACTGAAACTAAAAAAAGTGCCAAATTTTCTATGTTTGTTGATGAACAACACCATTTTAGGATAACTGATGAATTTTAGGGAAAGTAGAGAAGCACAAAGAAAACAAGAAAGTTTATTAACTACAGTTAACAGGTTAGCATCACAGTTCAATGCCATTGTCAATATTGGACACTGAAACTAACAAAACCTGCCAAAGTTTCTATTCGGTGTACAAAGAGCAGGAATATTTAATGAGAGAAACTCATTATATATGACTCAGTATATGATTGGTTGTTGATGAATAACACCATTTGTGGATAAACAATGAGTCTCGTGAAACTTAGAAAAGCACAAAGGAAATGACAAAGTTTCTTAACTGCCGTAAACATGTTAGCATTATAGTTCAGCACCATTTTCAATGTTCACCGCTGAAATAAATAAATAAATAAAAACAACACACCAAAGTTCCTACACACTGTACTAAGAGCATGAATATTGAATGAGGGAAACTTTGACTCAGCATATGATTGGTTGTTGATGAACAACCCCATTTGTGGATAATTAATAAGTCTCTGTATCACAGTTCAACAACATTTTCAACATTCAATGCTGACAAACCTTGGTTGATGAACACCACCATTTGTGGGTAATTAATGAGTCTCGTGAAACGATGAAGTTTCTTAACTGCCATCAACAAGTTAGCATCACAATTCAAACCATTTTCAGCGTTTCACGCTAAAATGTAAAAAAACCCAAAACACAACAACAACCAAAAAAAAAACAAAAAAACAAAAAACAAATACATAATGAATAATAATATATAATGAATATTTAATGAGGGAAGCCCTGACTCAGTATATGATTGGCTGTCTGTTGATGAACAACACCATTTGAGGATAATTGTTGTTGTTGTTTTTCCAATAGAAGTATTACTAGAGCTTCTTGCATTGCAAACCACAAAATAGCGTCAAAGTACACAGAATCACTTTGAAATGAAAGTTCCCAAAGGACGTTTTGGGGTAGCCTTTTCACACTGTGTTTAGCCTGCAGCAAGCCTTCCAAGTAAAGTAAAGAACAGTCTCTTTTACCTGTCAAAACTTTGTAAGTTTATAAAGGAAAAGTGCAATGGAGCAGAGGATGGATATTACACTGGGACATTGAGACCTGGGGCACAACATGAAGGGGAAAAAGCACTTCCGAATAGAGCAAAGTGTCCTACGTTTTCTATTTATGATTGACAATTTGTGAATGTCAGATATGCATGTGATGTCCCACCTGCTCAGATACAAAATAATGAACATACATTGTGAATAATATTAAAATATCACAGAATATTATAATAGAGAGATTACACACACTAAGTCATACACTAAAAATAAATGTCAAAAGCTGACTTTTCATAAGACCCAAAGGAACATTAATCCACATCTTTCTATTCTTGACAATAATTTGTAGTTTTATGCTTCCCATGAAACTTGCATGCACCAAAGCAGATGACAATAAAAGCATGAATCTCATAAATACAACTAAACCTTAAGGTTACAGTTGCCAGTGCCCAAAGCCACTCAATAATTAGTCCATTCCGCCACCTACACAAATTCAAATCTCATAATCTTGATGAGGAACCCTCTTGACAGCATGATTCGGCTGTGCCTGATCTAACGCTCCAATAATTGTAACAAAGACCTCATAATGACATCAATGAAAGTGATATGAAAGTCATATCAAAACATACCCACTCCATGCACAACTGATCCTAATAGGGAGCCATCAATCATGTAGCGTCCTCTTCATGCAGCTGCAATGTGGAGTCAATATACTCACACACACACACACACACACACACACACACACACACACACACACACAAACGCTTTTCCACACAAACCCAGGGTTACCGGCACCATTCCAAACCCACTGTGCGGTAGAGCTCTGCAGTCTGGGATACCCATAATGCACTGGGGCTTGAAGAGCGCTGAGGGCCAAACCGTATAGAGCTGGAAGCACAGCGTGTTGCAGCCTCAGGGGAGGGCTCAGTGTTAACATTAGCACATAAACCTGAAACTCAATATATGATCACCCGCTGCACAAACACTGCGCGTGATACGATTAAGACTTTGTGTCAACCACACAAATATTAAAGACAGCGCAGCACGGCTGTGTAATTGGATCATGGGCTTGCAGTCCAGCTGTAGTCTGCATGTTTGCTGAGAACATGCAAAGTGCAGATGCGTGAGAAACACAAGCTTGTGTCATGCAAAATAATATATATAAAAACAATACAGTGATAGTGATTGCTGCAAAAATGCTATACAAAATGTTAATTAGCAATGTTACTTTACTATTATTGTTAAGTAATTTTTATTTTTAAATTGTCATTTGCTTTTGACATTTTCCTTATTTTATTGTACATATTTATGTTTAGGTTTTTATTTATTTTATTTCCACTTAGTGATTTTAGTTCCCTTCCGGGAACTCGAGCCGCGTCAGGAACGCTATGGGGAACGCCATTGGCGGGCCGCACTCTGAACTATGTCTAACAACCAATGAATGACGGGGGTGACGTCACAGGCGCGGTGACGTCACCAACCAGGAAGTATAAAGCACGTGCGTTTGAAGCCGGCGGCAGCTTTTGTCATTCAGCGAGAGCGCTCTGTGTCTGTGTCTGTCTGTACCATACTGCTGTTTTTCGTGTCCAGTTTGACACAATTTTATTTGAGTAGTATGGCTACACAACAACCTAGCAAAAAAGAGAGTTTGATGGCGGTTAAGCGCCCGCATAGGCAGTGTGTCCCTCCTTGCCAACGCTTCATTGTTGATGGGGATACACACAGCCTATGTGTGGTTTGCTTGGGAGCGGAGCACGCACAGTCAGCCCTCGAAAAGGCTGGCTGTACGCACTGTGATCGCCTGCCGGTGCGTGTGCTTCGTTCCCGGAAAGCCCTCTTTGAGGAGGGGGCTTTCACTAGCGTGCCCCGTGGGTCTGGCCCCGCTGCCGCCGAGGCGGAGCGGCGGCTGCACTCGTGGGGCTCGCAGCTCGATCTGCTGGAGGGTATGGAGACGGGTGACCCCCTATCTCCGCCCTCACTCAGCGGATCGAGCGATCTCCTCCTGGATGTGGAAGCCCGCGCTGCGGTTTCTTCCCCCCGGGAGGAGGTCCCCGAGTTCCTCTTGTCTTCCTCCGAGGAGGTTGACATTGAAAGTGTAACAGAGGAACCACAACCGCCATCACGCTCGCCTCACTATGAGGAGCTCGTCGAGGTGCTGACTAATGCGGTAGCCAAACTGCACATTACATGGCCCGCAGAACAAAATCCCCCCCATGAGCCGCAGCGAAGCCGGTTAGATGACCGCTTCCTGCGGACGAAGTCAGCACCTCCAAAACGGAGCCTTCCCTTTTTCCCCGATCTCCACCAAGAGCTAGCGAGATCGTGGGAAAAGCCATACTCTTCCCGTCTCTTCTCCCCTGCCGAAAATTATGGAAATGTGGGGGGGGCAGAGGAGTATGGCTATAGGGCGATGCCACGGGTCGAACAGACGCTCGCGGGCTATCTGTCCCCCGGTTCGGCATCGTCCTTGAAGGCTCCGTCCTTGCCCACCAGGCCCCTTAAAGTTACATCTGGCCTGATGGGCAAGGCATACACGGCAGCAGGTCAAGCAGGGTCTTGCCTCCATACTATGGGCATCCTGCAAGCCTACCAGGCTGACCTGCTGAAGGAGTTCAGCAGCGGCGAGGAAGTTAGTGTCACAGAGATGCAAAAAACAGCAGATCTCGCTCTCCGCGCCACCAAGGAGGCCGCCCGTGCCGTTGGGCGGTCTATGGCAGCCCTGGTGGCCGCGGAGAGGCATCTCTGGCTGACCCTGTCCGATGTAAAAGAAAAGGACAGGGTCACGCTTCTGGACGCCCCCCTGCAACCATCTGGCCTCTTCGGTGCCGCGGTTGATACCGTCGTAGCCAGGCACCAGGAGGCCCGCAAGCAGGCGGCGGCGTTCAGAACGTTTCTTCCTCGCCGCGTGTTCTCCTCTGAGGCTGCTGCACCATCAAAGAAGCGGCCTCAGCCGTGTACGAGCTCCCATCGTGAGGCACAGAAACAGAGCGTTGCTGCCCGTGCTCCCCCGGCCCAGCCTAGGGGACCCGGAAAGCAACGCTCTAAGCCGGGGGCTTCTAAGACTAAGAGGCCTGACCTGAGGGTCGTCCTCCAGTCAAGGAAGTCCTCGGCTAAGCGGCCCTGACGGTTGTGGTTCAGGGCCGTTGAGGGCAGCCCCTCTCGAGGGGGTCTGCACCGTACCTCCAGGTGCGGGTTTCAGACCCCTTCGTGGCCCTCAGGAGATGAGTCAGCTAACCCTGCCAGTGTTACAGGGCGCGGCTATCTCCCGCGAACATCCTCTAGCTGTTCCGCCCGGAAACGTAGCGGCCCTGGAGAGTTCGCAGCCCCCGCGGGGGTCTCTCGAAGAGCTAGTTCAGGAGCTTCCTGCCAGTTCGCTGTTACAGGTCTCCGAGTTAGCTCCTCGAGCAAATCCAGACACCAGTCTCGAGAGGCTGGTACCCTTAGTGAACTTTCTGGCAGCGTGGAAGCTACTGCCAAGAGTCTCAGATTGGGTCCTGCGTACTGTAGAGAAAGGTTATGCTATCCAGTTCGGCGCCACGCCGCCACCTTTCAGTGGGGTTTTTCCAACTTTAGTAAGCCCCGAGCAGGGTCTGGTGATGGAACAAGAGGTAGAAACTCTTCTGAGGAAGGAGGCCATCGAGGTGGTCCCTCCTCAAGACAGGGAATCCGGGTTCTACAGCCGGTACTTCATTGTTCCGAAGAAGGATGGGGGGCTTCGGCCCATCTTAGATCTCAGGCTGCTAAATCGTTCAGTCAGGAAGCTGAAATTCAAGATGCTTACTGTCAGGCAGGTCGTGTCTCAAATCAGGTCCGAGGACTGGTTTGTCACGATAGATCTAAAAGACGCTTATTTTCACGTCTCCATCCTTCCTCAGCACAGGAAGTATCTCAGGTTCGCTTTCAGGGGCAAAGCTTACCAATACAGAGTGCTTCCTTTCGGCCTAGCTCTCTCACCCCGCACTTTCACGAAGTGTGTGGATGCTGCTCTGGCTCCGCTGCGACTCCAGGGCATCCGCATACTCAACTACATAGACGACTGGCTCATCCTAGCCAGCTCGGAGCAGTTAGCGGTTCAGCATCGAGGTGCTGTTCTCGCTCACATGAAAGAATTGGGGTTGAGACTCAACGCCAAGAAGAGTGTGCTCTCTCCACTACAGAAGACCACTTACTTAGGCGTAGTGTGGGACTCGGTCTCCATGCAGGCACGCATGTCTCCTGCACGAGTCGATTCCATACTGACTGCAGTGAATGCAGTAAAGCTAGGCCAGTCACTCACTGTCAAACAGTTTCAAGTACTGTTAGGTCTTATGGCAGCCGCTTCCAACGTGATACCTTTTGGACTGCTGCACATGAGACCACTACAGTGGTGGCTCAGGACCAGGGGGTTCTCCCCGAGGGGAAACCCATTCCGCAAGATCAAGGTCACGCGGCGCTGCCTACGTGCCTTGGCCATGTGGAGGAAACCCTGGTTCCTCTCTCAGGGACCGGTTCTGGGAGCGCCCGGTCGCCGCATCACGCTAGCGACCGACGCTTCCCTTACCGGTTGGGGAGCGGTCATGCGTGGCCGCTCAGCCCAAGGCCTATGGAGTGCCCACCATCTCTCGTGGCACATAAACCGCTTAGAGATGCTGGCAGTATTCCTGGCCCTAAAGAGGTTTCTCCCAGACCTAAGAAACAAACATGTGCTGGTCCGTACAGACAGCACTGCGGTGGTTTACTACATAAACCACCAAGGAGGACTCCGCTCACGCCCCTTGTACAAGCTGGCGTACCGGATACTCCTTTGGTCTCAAGAGAAATTCCTCTCCCTGAGAGCAGTCCATATTCCTGGACATCTGAATGTGGGAGCAGACGTCCTGTCAAGGCAGGGGCCGAGGCCCGGGGAATGGATGCTTCACCCAGAGGTGGTGAAGCAGATCTGGAGAGTGTTTGGCCAGGCTCAGGTGGACCTGTTTGCGACTCAGGAGACATCGCACTGTCCCCTCTGGTACTCTCTAGTTCATCCAGCTCCACTGGGGCTGGATGCCATGGCACAGACGTGGCCGAGGCTGCGTCTGTACGCCTTTCCCCCGATCGTTCTGCTCCCGGGAGTTCTGGAACGGGTCCGTCGGTTTCAAGTGCGGCTGCTACTCGTAGCCCCGTACTGGCCGACCCAAGTGTGGTTCTCGGACCTGGTATCTCTCCTAGACGGCTCTCCGTGGGAGATTCCCGTCAGGAGGGACCTCCTGTCTCAGGCTGGGGGCGCAATATGCCACCCCCACCCAGAGAGGTGGAGGTTATGGGTGTGGCCCCTGAGGGGGCACAACTCATAGGAGCGGGTCTCTCAACCGAGGTTGTTGAGACCCTTCTCCAATCCAGAGCTCCCTCTACGAGGAAACTGTATGGCCTTAAGTGGAACTTATTCGCGAGATGGTGCCGCGAGCGCCACCTGGACCCAGTCAACTGCCCGGTCGGTACAGTTCTGGAGTTCCTACAGTCTCGCCTATCCGCAGGGCTAGCTCACTCCACTCTAAAGGTATACGTGGCGGCCATAAGTGCCTACCACGCCCCTTTAGGTGGCCTCTCAGTAGGTAGAGAGCCCTTGGTCATACGGTTCCTCCGCGGTGCGCTCAGGCTGAGGCCTCGAGTGACACCCAGGGTCCCCACGTGGGACCTCGCTGTGGTGCTAGAAGCTCTCTGCAAGCCTCCTTTCGAGCCCATAGAGGAGTCTACGGATCGCGCCCTCACAGTTAAGACGGCGCTCCTGTTAGCACTCACCTCCCTCAAGAGAGTAGGCGATCTGCAGGCCCTTTCAGTGGCCCCATCTCATTTAGAGTTTGCCCCAGGGATGGCCAAGGCCTTTCTATATCCCAGGGTCGGGTACGTCCCGAAGGTCCCCTCCCTAGCACCGCAGCCAGTAACACTGCAGGCGTTTTATCCTCCTCCGTTCGCGGAGCCGAACCACAGGAAGTTAAATTGCATGTGCCCAGTCAGAGCCTTAGATGCTTACGTCCACAGAGCTGCCACGTGGCGTAGAACAGAGCAATTGTTTGTCTGTTACGGCCCCCCTAAGAGGGGGAGCCCAGCTTCAAAGCCCACTATTAGTAGATGGATCATCGATGCCATAACTACTGCTTACGAGTCCTCTGATCTCCCCTCACCGCTGGGACTCAAGGCTCACTCTACTCGGGGCATGAGTGCCTCGAGGGCTCTGACGGCAGGTGTTCCAATTCAAGACATCTGCAATGCTGCGGGTTGGTCCACGCCCCTAACATTCGTTAGGTATTACGAGCTCGACCTCAGAGCCGCTCCAGGCTCGGCTGTACTCTCGGCCTAGTGCGCTAGGCCTAGAGGGGCAGCCACCTCCCTAGCCAGGAGGAGACTTCTCAAGGCGCATTCTTTCTGCGGAAAGAAGAGAAGTCGTTT